>NC_041400.2:25102296-25304796 GCF_900747795.2 Erpetoichthys calabaricus | reverse complement strand
TTAAAAATCAATACAGAATCATAGTATGTTGATTTTTCTACTTCTTGGAAAAATACAGCAGAAAATTGAAAAAAAATCAAGACATGAAATGTCCATATTGTAACAGGTTTTTTGAAAAATCTGTTTGGATTTTAATTATTATTATATTCAGTTAAAATCTTTATTTGCAAGACATTTGAAAACTACATGGTTTTAATCTCACCTTTCCAGGTAAAGGCTGTGTTTGCAGTAATCCGTCCCTGTTTTGGCATTTCCGTCTTTGTTCTGGTCACTGTCAAAGCCTCATGTGTGCCTTGATCTCCTTTCAATAAAAATCGTTGTACTATATGACATTTATTGATGGCACTAGAACACCATCTTTTCAGCACACTTCCCACAGTGTGCCACATGCTACATGGTCATAATTCCCTCTTTTATGCCCAAAACATTTAAACAATGGAAACTCTCACATTCCCCTGCATTATGCCATACAAGAGCAAACCATTGATCTGCTGTTCCACAGAAACACTGCTCATCTGGGTTCAGAGATTTGACTATCAGCCCTACATTATGTTTTTGCATGTCAGTAATGACAATCCCAGGGAAACTGTGAAGTGTGATCCTATGCTGATTTGAGCAGACACTTGCAATACCTCATTCTTCCACTCTTAGTTGAAAGATGGTTTATAACCAAAACACCATTAGAATATCCAGACTTCTGACTATTTTTCCAATACAGTGCTTTTCAGCCAGTGCATTTTACCACAGAAACAGACTCACTGCCACAACATGTTTTACCTACTGCCTCAAACAGCATATGGCAGTACTGGTAGTATAGTGAAGTTCCTTATATGATATCTCCATCTTTGCAAAGAGTACCCTTAGTAAGGCCTTACCTGTCCTAGTAGTAAAATACCACTACTAATATATAATATAATATAATATAATAAAATTATTTTTCTTTCAGCTACCGGCCTGATGGTACAAAGAAAGACCCCATTAAGATTGATTCCATGGTAAGAATGTTCTTCATAATTCTTTCTCTTTATATCACTTTTATTCATATGTTCATGTGTAATTCTTTTTGTTTTTTGGATTTCTTTGTTATATTATGGTATTTTTTTTCAACCAGTGATTAAGGTTTGGTATTTTTCAAGTTAGTCATTTCTTCACAATAATGCTATATATGCTTTTGCCAAACAAAATTGTGTTAGAAAGTTAATCACATCCTATACATTAAAAAAAAAATCTTGCCTGCAGTAGCACTTTACATTGCAGTCAATGGGGCATGGAGGAAAAGCTTAAAAATTTACCAAAATACATCTATTTTTAAAATTGTAATGCTCTGTATTTATCCATGTCTTGTGATTACACACACATTGTGAAACAGTTTATACCTGTCATTTTTGACAGAAAAAACACCAATATTATGAGATTCAGCCATCTGAAAAGAAGACCAGCCATGCGCGATTCTCAGCACTTACCGGTAGTCTACCTGCGCAACAACCTTTCACCCCTTGGGGTACAGTTTGTGCCAACAGACCAGATCACAGTAAACTTTTAGTGCCACGTGACTGGTATTGTTTTGATTTACTTACTTACGTATCCTTATCAAAAGAAAAATAGCACCAGGAATATGGAATAAAATAATTATTTCCAGATCCTTTTGTTGTCATAAATATAAATTGGAAATACGGAAAGAGCAGATCAATACTAGTTGATTTTTAAACTTTTTCTCTGGACCCCATTCCCTCCATTGTAATATTTTTTTAATTTACAGAAAGTGTTTAACTTTAGAGCACAATTTCACTTCCCTAATGGATATTTACGATTTTTGTGAAAAAATAGCATCCTTTAACAGTAGAAGTTACAATATCACAAAGAAAATCAAACTGTATAATTTATGTATATGTAAAATAATTTATTTCAAAGGTGGGCATTTCTTTTATTTCGTAGAAACACCTAATTTTTTAAGCCTGTTACTTTGCACAGCTTCCTAAACCCTTTAATTTTGCCCCTCTGTTACATGTAAAACTGCTCAAGCTGCTCGTGTTAGATTTGATCTGTTCATCAACAGAAATTTCAGCTCCTGACACATTCTCGATTTGATTTGACTCTGCCTTGAAACATCAATCTCTTTATTGTTAATACACTGTTTTGTGGTTGAAGTTGTATGTACTTGAGGAAAAAATGCCTTCTTGTATACATAGCTCTTGCTGTTCATAGGAGAATTTCTCACTTCTACCCAGTCCATTTAACTTTCAATCTTTAAAGGAAATTGATGTAAAGAAGAATCTCGATAACAAGATAATGCCATCTGTATAACTTCATAGTATATTTGGACCCAGCATTAATGTATGCTGGTATAATTTTTCCCAACAAACTTCATTGAGTGCAATTTCATTTCTGCCCCATCATGCATACTTTAGTGTCAGTTTTTTTTGTTTTTTTAATAAAGCAATTTTTTTTCTGCTGTTCTTTTCAAGTTCAGGTTAGTTAAACACACAAATTGTTCACACATTTCCAATTTTTCATCCATTTGTTTTTAAACCATTGGACTCTTGGTGATGTCCTTGTATAAAATCCTTTATGCAGAGTTATGCTAAATGTTATAATTAAAACGTGGGTGGCTAGACTTGATTATTTCATGATGTAATATTTATTTAGGTTATAAGCAAATGACCAAAAAATTACACAATAATAAGGTGAACATACTGTAATTCATTTTGATTTGGTTCAGTTTATTACTTTTTATAGTGCTCTTTACTGAATACAGATACAGAGCACTTGAAGAAGCACTGTAACAGAGATAACATCACTTACATACTAGGCAGCTAGGCGCAAAGCACAGCAAAATAGAGCAATTTAAGTTTGTTTAACATAAACAAATCATGTCAATAGAAAGCCATTAACATTGTATGTGAGATATGAGCAGCTGAGAGCAGAAAATAAAAACTCCAGCCAGCAGTGTTTCTGGAGAAAATAAACATCAGAGCTCTGTGGTCAATTTTAAATGGACAAAATCACTGCTCTGATGACCCAGGCAAACTGGCCCTTCACCCCCTGCTGTGCATTTTGCATCATTATAAGGATGTGTTGGGCAGTCTGATAAGAAGATTAAATCTTTTCATCCTTGGATTCCAAGGCTCCCATTATCTCTGTAATTTCCCACGGGTAGAAGTAGCAGATTGGCATTGCAGCAGTGGCACCACGTGCCACAGCAATATACTGAAAAGAGTAAAAAAAAACAGAAATATGTCTGTTATAGTTCATAATGTTAGTCACGCTAATATTTCTTTGTGTAAATGACAAATAGAGTTGCAGTATGAACAGTTAATCTGCTACATTAGTCATGGCATGTTAGACTAATGTAATGTGTTTTCAGCCTGGATTTAGAAGACCACTAGGGCTTCTGTTACACAAGAAGGAAGATAATTTCATAGCTCGGGGGCACAAGCTTAAGAGCTCGACCTCCCACTTTTGTTTATTAATCATTAGAAGATTTAGTAGACTGCCATGTAAGTTAATGCTGGGTATGTATATAATTAGAAGCTCAGGTAAATAAGTAGGGCTTTGGCAGTTTAAAGCTTTATATGCAATAATTTAGTATAAAGACTTAAGAATATGAGATAGGTGATGATACTTCCAAGTTCTAGTAATAATTCTTACAGCAACATATGGAATTAACTGAAAGCTATAAATAAAATGATTTGAACAACTTGTGAATAACACACTACAGTAGTCAATCCTCCTAGAAACAGTTGTGCATTAATGCATGGCTCTTTTTCCTATATACTTGCAATAAAAAAAATAGATAGAAACTTTATTAATCATGAAGGAATTGAAAAGATTACAAAGCAGATAAAAAGGCCACATTTGTACATATAACAAGAATTTTAATCATCTTAGGTATACTAATAAGGTACAAATACACATTTAATATGAATTATATGTGAATATATTAAGAAAATTGAAAGTGATTTCAAATTCCACTTACTTACAAGTTATACTCTCATAGTACAGGATGTCAGCCATTGGCACAGTTTATTGTACATGGTGGTGTTGTCTGTTAAGATGTCTGCTAGACCAGCTCAGTACCATCCAGTAAACAAGGAACAAAATCTCCTCTGCCAAGGGGTGACTCACTATAGATCCTGATTGGTGAGGGTAGAAAAGAACTTAAATAGCGAGAACCCAAGAAATATGAACAACAAAAACCTAAACAATTAAAATGAAGGTACATAAAGAAAATACAATATAATTATGAATAGGAGGAGGAGAGGAAGTTAGGAGCACGCACTGATACAGTGCATTGCTGCACCCACCACATGACAAACCAACTCAGGATCCCAGATTAGGACCCGAGTGTAGCCATGCAACAGGTGACACCTCAGCACCACACTAGTTTAGATGGAATTGGAACAGTTTGAGGTTTTTTTATGGTGGCTGGAGTGCCAATTCTGCCACTGACTCCCAGGTTTTTCCCTGCAGGCTGGAGGGCCTATATGCACTGCTGGATACAGATTGACATCATACCCAGAATGTAATAATTGCAGGTTAAGGGCCTTGCTCAATGGATAAAATATAATTTTATTCTCTCTCTTGCTCATGCACACATACTGTGTTAACGCTCTGAGTGCTACGTTAAAACTTTGAAGGATGCTCAATAATACTGTAATGACCTATGGAAGTGCAAGCGATGGATGAATGAAATCAGTCTCTTTACGCTGATTGCTGGGAAGTGGCCCTATAAAGGACTGCTTGACTTTTTTGCACAGCACTGTTTTTGCCATGCCATTCAGGTCTTCAGCAGAGCCACACACTGCCACTGTTTTGTCCTTTTGTAACCTTCAACACACTAAATGGGTCAGAGGCAACTTGCATGTCACACTGTTTTTCCAGCTCTCTCTGAGCAAATCCAAGCTTAGGGTCCAAATCCAAGACTCGCAGACAAGCTTCTGATTCGATAGGCTGTAGCAGCAGCTGGGAGACATGATCAAAGTGCTCTCTTAAGTGCTGTGTCTACACAGTCTTTACCTATAGCTCCTGGGAATGCTTCATAGCTGGTCTGTTTAGGTATTCCCACCCCCTTGGGTAGACTACAACCAGAGTTCCCAATGCTTAGGTTAGAAACATTGCTATAGGTTGCAGTTTCTTCTTTTTCTTTGCATCATCAAACAAATCTTCCAGCGGTTGTAGGCATGTTTTTTATTCTTTGGGTAGGTGGGGGGGCTACAGCAGGGTATGCCTAAACATCACTTCATTTATATGGTTTCAGCATAGTGCCGACGTTTCCCTTTTGCAACCTTTTTTTTGTTTGTGTGTGTGTGGAATATTTGCAATCCTCAGTTGTTTGAAACTGTGGATACGAACTATGGTACTTTCTATTTATAAAGAAAAAGTAAATTTGAAATAGGTCTATACTTATTAAGTATATGTGGGTCTACCAATGATTTTTTTCAACAGTGGTCTGGCAGCTAACTATCTGATGTATTAGACAATGTGCCAGTTATTGGCAGTCTATTAATATGTTAAGAATAGGCGCAGTCAGAACACTGAGTGGTTAACGTTTTCATTTAGAAAATATTCATTATATAAAACATACATGGAACTGCCATTTTTTTTATCTAGTTAATCATTACTACCTCTTGTTTCTGACACACTTTATTGTAAAGCATCCTAATTTCTGATTGATCAGATTTTATTGTTTTTATTTTTCACCCCTAATCAAACTGCTGAAGTGAGTGAATAATGGGGTGGACTGACAAGGTCATTAAGGGCTTTTCCAGGTCTGAAGACATTTGGTTAAGCTCAGTAATTCTGCCAGTCACTTTAGTTATGTGGGGCAGTTAAGCTTGATGTTGAACATGTACATTTCCAAAGGGCATAGATCAGGCCAAAGGGCATAACACTCTGTGAAACAGGTATACAGGTTGTATATATAAAGATCCAAGATAATAACAGAGTTAAAACAATATGTGTCCACTAAGTAAAGAATAATAATAATAATTATAACAAGAACCCAACATACTTGAACTCCTCCCCCCAATAGAGTTGCCACTCCCCCTCACCTTTAGAGAGCAATCCACTCTTGTCTGAGAGAGAATTTACTTCAAACTTGGAGGTGTTGATTGTCATTCCTGCCGCTTCACACTCAGCAGTGAATCACTGTAGTGCATGATGAAGGTCACAGTCAGATGAGGCAGTCTGAAATGGACTCCCTCACATCCTTGACTGTGCCTTGATGACTTGTCCATGAAAAGCACAAAAAGGAGAGGTGACAAGACACTGCCTTGATGCAGTCTGACACCCAGAGTGAACAAATTCAGGCACAGCTCTTACTACACTCATACAGGTAATTCATAGCACACCCTGTTAACCCACGTTCCTGGAGCACCTTCCATAACCCATGCCGAGGGACACACCCTCCAGGAGCTGTGCTAGGGAGAAGAGTTGGTCTGCCGTTCCATATCCAGGACTGAATCCACATTGTTCAACCTATATCTTTGTCTCAACCATTGCACTGAAAGTCTTCCCTCCTGCACGAGTGATGTAAAAGGAAATGTGAGATTGACAAGCAGATTGTTCTGTGGGCATTGTACCAGTCTATGGTGGTGAAGCAGTAGCTACATCTGAAGACAGAGCTCTCAGTTTACTGGTTGATCTACATCCCTGTCCTCACCTGTGGTCACGAGTTGTGGATAAAATGACCACATGAATGGGACAAGTACAAACAACAGAAATTAGATTTCTTTGCAAGGTGGTTAGGAGGTCACTCAGTGATGGGGTGAGTAGTTTAGAGATTCGGGAGAGTATAGAGTAGAATCGCTGTTCCTTTGGATCGAGAGGGGTCAGCTGAGATGGTTTGAGCATGTTGGAAGGATGCCCCCCCGGCAACTATACATGGAGATGATCTCAGACACGTCCCACAGGATGGAGATCCTGCAGCAGCCTCAAAACATGCTGGAGGGTATTATTTCTTCACTGACTTGGGAATGCCTAGATTTGAATCTGCAACTGGGGACAGGGAGGTCTGGGCTGACCTGCTTGGCCCACTGCCGCCACAATACTCCCCAAGAAAAGCAGTTTAGAAAATAAAATGAGGTAATAATTTGACCAATCAATCTACATGAACAAAAAATGAATCAAGCAAGCCATACAATTGAATGAATTCAGAGCCTTCTAAAACAGGATGGCTCCTAGTTCCTGACATAAATGGAAAATCTGCATTTGTAGGAAGTATTAGACTGGAATCATTTAGATTTTTGGGATGAAATTCGGAATCAATGGGTGTTATCTACACAGTGATTGGGGTCAAGGGAATGAAACAGGCAACATAGCTGAAATGAGTATAGGTGTTCCTATCTCATTGGATACCCTTGATTGTGGAAAGTAGACGACAGGAAGTTCGATTGCAGTTGGTGAACCCGAGGGAATGCAAATGATATCCAACAACTTAGTTTCTTATTTTGGAAATTTTGCTGTCACTGTTCCTTTAATGGGTGCTTGCAGTATTATCTCATCCTGCCTTTGATCAGACTGTACGTTTGTTTTCATGATGCAGGTGTTCTGTGGGGCCTCCCAGAGATTTGTTTATTTAACCCGAACTCATGGGATTCCACTTAATTGCACACAGATGGACTCCATTCAGCTAATTATGCAATGTCTAATGACAACTGGTTGCATTTAAGTCTACATACTCACACCATAGCAATGGGCATGAATAATTATGGATCTGTAATTTTCTGCTTTTTTGTTTATATTTATTTAATTTAGAAATATATGTGAATCTGTTTGGCATAAATCCTAATTTTTTGGATGATCAGCAGCAAAAACAGTCAGTACAAAGACTTGAAAAACATTCTAATTGTAATATAGCATAATATAAAAATTCCCCATGGGTGGGTTCTTTTTATAGTCATTGTCTCATTAAGTGAGAAAGCACAGAGGTTTTATATTAGAGAAGATAATTATGAGAAATGGACTGCTATTACAAACTCCATCTTCCATTCATGCATCTTTTTTTCTAGATTTTCCTTTTCTCTTAAGATTTATTGAGCCAGAGTTTCTTCTTTAACATACGTTTTTGTAACTTTCTGCAAATGTAATTGAAGTTTGAATTGAGATTCCAAGTTAATTTAATTAATTTTATCCAGCAGAGTGACCACATTAAAGTTAGCTGAAAGTAAATGATTAGCTGTTCTGTCAGTATTATCTGAGAAGGTTAAATGGAATGGGCATAGAAATAAGGAAAATGTAGTTGCTTATTTAGTTTATACAAATGTTTTGCCTAAAATATTATTAATGTGTGTCTCTTGTTGTTGCATGTTTTGTAGTGCTGGGGAGCAGAAGGCTACCACCTGTGGGTCGTCACTAGTGACAGCTTTCATCTTTTTGACAACAGGCCGGAAAATAAAGGCACAGTGCAGCAGTCTGACATGCTGCAATTCCAGTTCATTAAAAGCGCCTTAACCATGAATCCTTGTATGGTAAGTGCACTGCTCACAAATGGGACTGGTGCTGGATTCCATGACTGATCCGTTCTTAAATATATATGTGATTGTTACATTAGGATTTTGGCTTTGTTTATTATATTGCATTTTTATAATACACTATATGGTCAAACATTTGTGGACACCTGACCATCTGTCACATCTATATGAGCTTGTTGGACTTTCCATTCCAAAGCGGTGGATATGGAGTTGAAACACAGGTATAACAGCGCTTTCCACATTATCTTGGAGTGTGTTTGTGAGGATGTGTGCCCATTCAGCCAAAAGAGCTTTTGTGAAGTCAGGTACTGATGCTGGATGAGACGTCCTGCTCAGAGTTTGTGTTCCAGTTCATCCCATAGGTTTTCACTAGGGTTGATATCAGTATCTGTACAGGCTACTCGAGTTTCTCCCATGTCGTTACTGACCTGGATTTGTGCACAGGAGTATAGTTATATTGGAACAGAAAACGGGCTTCCCCACACTGTTGTCACAAAGTTGGAAGTGCATAGTGGTCTAAAGTATCTTTTTATGTTGTACAATTAATAGTACCCTTCACATGAACCAAGGGGCCAAGCCCAAACCCTGAAAAACAGTCCCAGACACGCATCCCTCCTTCTCCCTTACAGTGGGCACTATGAAGTCCAGAAGGTAGCATTCTCTCCTGGCATCTTTCCAAACCCAGATTTGTGCATCAGACTGCCAGATAGTTGAGTATGATTCATCACTCCAGAGAACATGTTTCCACTGCTCCAGAGTCCAATGGCTGCGTGCTTGACACCACTCCAGCCAGCGCTTGGCATTGCACATAATGATCTTAGGCTTGTGTGTGGCGTCATGACCATGGAAACCCATTTCAGGAAGCTCTCAACACACAGTTCTTGTGCTGATATTGCTTCCAAAAGCAGTTTGAAGCTCTGTTGTGAGTTATACAACAAGGATAGGCGATTTTTATGCACTGTTTGCTTCAGCACTTGGCTGCTGTACCCCTTGTTGTATTGTCTACCACTTCATGGCTGACCTGTTGCTGCTTCTAGATGCTTCCACATCATAGTAGTAACACTTACAGTTGCCTGGGGCAGATCTAATTTCATGTACTGACTTTTGGTAAAGGTACCAGCCTACAACAGTGCAAAATTTAAAGTCACTGAGCTCTTCAGAACAACCCATTCAACTGCTAATGTTTGTCAATGGAGATTATGTGGCTGTGTGCTTTGTGTTATGCACTTGTAAAAATGGAACACTTTAGCTCAAGAATATGGAGAGGGGTCTGTATACTTTTGTCCATATAGTGTATATTCTCAAAATAGAAGAAGATAACTAATTATTAGATTGTCTAGCTCTTGTAAGATTTTCATAAAGATGCATCTTTACATCGTTTTATTTGATGAATTCATTATTTAACCTAATTACCGTAATGTGCTGCATATTCATTTTGTGTTATGAAATATACTCTCCTAGGAATAGATGGGACAATATAGTACTATCTGTGTAAGAATGGAAATTTAGAGTTTTACAAGTTCTCAATAAAGAAATAAATAAATATAGCAAACAACAACCACCCCTACTTAAATACAGACCAGAATTACTAAAAAGAAACAAAAGTTCTGACTTTGCTAAAGATGAGAAGAACAGTCCCAGTTACAATGAGGCATTGTACAGCCATAGTAATGTTAGTGTAAAGGAGTCCTAGTAGCGTTTCGTGACACACTTCTGCTGAATATTTTGTTGGCTGAAAGTCCTCAGTTCTAGTGTGTCAAGAGTGAGGATGTGCATCATTGTTCATAATGGCACTCAGTTTTGTTTTAACTCTCTCCTTTTCTACGACCAACAGAAAGAAAGAATGCTTTCTTAATCAGCTTGTTAATTCAGTGATGTTTGCAGCCCAGCACACCAGCATAGAAGATTGCACTGACCATCACAGAGTTGTAGATTATGTGCAGGATTTCACTAATCACAGCAAAGTAACACAGTCTCCAAAGGAAAACAAAAAAAGTCTGCTCTTCTATTCCTTCTGCAGTTCCTCAGTATTACAACACCAGTCTAGCCTTTAATTGATATGCATCATCAAGTTCTTATAGCAGTGCATCATCTCAATATCTACTTCCTGAATAGTGTCAAGATGTTGAGGATCTTTGGTGTGCCGAAGTCATTATCCAGTTCTTTGACTTTGCTGATGTTAAGTTAAACACAGTTCTTTTTGCATCAAGAAACAAAGTTCTCCACCTGACCCCTATACTCTGCCTCATCCCCCCATAAGTACAGAATCATCTGAGAGTTTCTATAGATTACATGACCTGGTGTTATATTTATAGTCGGTGGTGCACAGACTGAAGAGAAAATTAGACAGGTCTGTTTCTTGAGATGCCCCAGTGTTGCTCACATCCATATTAGAAACTCAGTCTTTGAGTCTCACAAACTGTGGTGTACCATTCAGATCGTCCACTGTCCAGGACACTATAGGCTCAACCACCTGCATATCTCTATTCTTACCCCTTAAGAGGGATGGCTGGGTGGTACTAAAGGCACTGCTGAAATCCAAAAGCTCAGTCCTCACAGTGCTGCCAGCTTTGTCAGTATGGGAACTGACTCCTATCTCAGTCTTTTTCTGTTTTTATTTTAGCTTCTCCAGATACTCACAAGGGGTCATGAGGTCGCTGGAAAGGGGTGGCTCCCGATATCTATGCAAAAGGACCAAGGTCCAAGTCTTTAGAGTCCTGGTGCTTTCTGTTTTGATATATGGTTGCGAGACATGGACACTATCAAGTGACCTGAGACAAAGACTGGTCTCCTTCAGTACTGTGTCTCTTCGAAGAACCCTTGGGTACCGTTGGTTTGACTTTGTGTCAAATGAGCAGTTGCTCACGGAGTCCCGAATGAGGCACATTGCCTGCATTGCGAGGGAATATCAGTTATAGCACTACGACCATGTGGCGCGATTCCCAGAGGGTGATCCGGTTCGCAGGATCCTCATTGTTAAGGACCCAAGTGGCTGGACCAGGCCAAGGAGACGCCCACATGACACCTGGCTGTGGCAGATGGACAGTCATTTCCAGAGGGTGGGACTGGACCGCGTGTCTGCCTGGGGTTTGGCAACCAGGATCCCGAACTGTTTTGTCGTGTGGTGGGTGCGGCAATGTGCTGTACCAATGCATACTTCCCAACCTGACCTGACCTGCCCTCATCCATATAGTTAAGCATCGTAGGAATTTTTACATTAATATTATTGAGATATGAATGTAGCACCCCTAATCCTAATTACATTGTTATTTATCACAAGATCTGGATTAGTCCTATGTGGTAACATTTCTTTCTCAGATGACATTATAAGTTTCCTCCCATATTATGTCTTAGCATGCCCTGTAAATACCACAGTTTTCACTCACTTTGAGGGAAAAAAATATGTAAAAACCGATACAGTTTCAAAATGTCCTTTCCCTTTCTGCAGAAGACTGCACATCTTCCTTCGCCAATGACAAGCTTACATTTCTATATTTTTCAGTTTTTCAAGCCATGTTTTAGAAACATTCTAGTTACATTTATTACAGTTAATTTTTTCCTTGCAATGCAAAAGAGCAAGAAAGCAAATGAACCAAAGCAAACTGTACATTGGCAAAGCATTTCAGCAAAATAATACTTGATAATGAAAAAATTATTATCTCTTACCGGTCCAATATGGTCAGAAGAAATGTGTTTTGTACAGTGTTTACATATTTATTACTCTATCTGAAAACAGAAGCAAAATTAGTCAAGTCCACCTTGTGATTGTTGTAGCACTATCGTTCCTTGTATGATGATGATAAAAGTTGTGCGTGTCATGTACCTTGTCACGTACACATGCTTAGGGGGCATCATCAGAATGTGGGCTTTCTTCTATAGCTAGGCCCCTACGCCTGGGTGGGTGCAGATTAGTCTTTCCGATTTTTATGTTAGACTAGTCCCGCTCCAATTTGACAGGATATGGAGGGCTTTGCAACACTGCCGCTCTCAGGATTTGGGTGTTCCTGTTGAATGAGATCACACAGGAGGTGGTCCTATACCATCAGGCTATCTTACCTCACAGGTTGAAGGCTTGGGACATGGCAAGGATCTCGCCTTTGATTACATCGTAGTCTTTGGTTGGCCACTTGTCAAGGTGATTATTCAAGTTGAGTATCCCTATTCCAAAATGCCTGACACTAGAAGTATTTTGCATTTTGGATATTTTCATATTTTGGAATATGTGTATATACATAATAAAATATCTTGAGGACACCCTTAATCAAGTAGGGAAATGAAGCCAAACCACTTAAATGATGATTTGCACGTATAATAATTCATATCACTGAGCCTTAATTATAATTTGTGATGTTGTGACAAACATTAAATCTCAAAAGTGCTGAATATTATGTAATGAATGTATTTTATTTCCTTTTTAAGAGTGCCAGTGCTTCATATTTGCACTGAAGAACTTTTTTAGTTGTTCATCACTTTATATTGGTTATTTGTTCTCACTTCTCAGAACTACCCGAAAGGTCAGGAATATCTCCTTTATCTTGATCATGGCTGCTGTGCTGGAAGTCATTAAATGACAGACAACTAGGCAAGGGGTGATAGTATGCAGTCAGTCCTCTCAAAGCCATTGATCTTGTACTGCCGTGCATTCAAAAATTAGTTAAAACACTTTTGATATTGTCCTTAGCTCAGAACATAAAGAGTACCTGTGAACGGCTGTGAGTCTGTTCTTTACAGAGTTTTTCATGGGTTGAACTTTTTTGCTTCCACCTCAGCAAAATTAGTTTGCTGCATGACGAAATGGACTTGCAATGTCTGTAGCTGTTCTATCAAGGCTGCCTCTACAGATATGAGCTCTAATGGATCTGACATCTTCCAGTAAAAATCTTGGCGACCACTGTAAGAAAGGCGTCAAGTGACTTGAGAAAGGTTGGGGATCCACAGGGTGAGCCCAATTTAATGGCAGGTGTTTTGCCAAAGAAAACTATAAAAGGAATGCAAATAGTGCTAGTGCTCTGCCACAGGAAATCATCTTATGCAGATGTGAGCCCTTTATGACAGCCTACATTGTCACAGTTTTAAGTAGGTCCCAGGCAGAAAAGGTGGGACTTCTGAAGGAAGACCACAAGTGACATCAGAAGTCCTCCAGCCTGCAATCATCAGATCTGACAACACAAGAGGGAAAGACATAAGCGACAGCACCAACCTGTGGTCTAGGCAAGGAATTACAGTTAGCATAAAAGCCCTGAAGATGCCCCCTTAAACACGTGTGTCCTTCATGATCCATTATTAATACAGTATGTGCTTTTTTCCCTTTGTTTATCAGAGTAACCAGGAGCAGGTGCTGCTGCAAGGGGAGGATCGCTTGTATCTGACCTGTGGAGATGCTGCTCAGAGTGCTGGTGCAGATCAGAGGCCTTTCAGGGAGAGGAGTTCACCCTCCAATTCCATTTCATTATCTCAGGGGCTTAGCACTTTATTAGGACACAGGCATTGGCATGTTGTGCAGGTAATATATTTTTGTAATATTTTATCCACTTTTTTTCTCACAAATATTTCATATTTTTATATATGCAGGTATTTTAGAATAAACTTAAGTCCTCATTGAGTTAATCTGCCGACTTCCTCTTTCACATTTTATTTTGTAATAAATGAGAAATTCAATAACTGATAGCCTATGAACATTTTCTGTTCTTTAGAGTGATTAAATAAATTACAGAATGGGTCTGTCTGAATGCCCACATAAAAAATAACATATTAAGTCTACTGGATTTCTGATGGGTTTGCTGGAAGTACTTTACAGTAATAACTGCTAGTTTTGGCAGTGAGAATTTTTGCTGTGATTAGCTGCATGTTCCTTAGGTCTGACAAAGAATGAAACACTCATTCAGAAGTTAATGGTGACAGGCAAAGTGTTTTAAAATGGAAAGTGTAAGACTTTGCTGTAGAAGGATGGCAGTAATTTTCATGGATTTATCAAGTAGGACTTTTTCTAACTTGTCATTTTTATTGTTTTAGATACACAGCACATATCTTGAGAGTAATTGGCCAATACGGGTAAGTGCCTTTCTAGCTTCTATAAGCCTACCTTTCTTAAAGCATGTTTTTATTTTCTTTATTATTTATTGAGTATAGATTGATGAGCATAAATGGCATATTTATTCATTAATGTTAACTCTACAACACAATAAAGAGTGAAGAAGGTGAAAGGGTCTGAGTATTTTCTGAAACCACTGCATCTGTTCTCACTCAGTGTTTTCATGGCAGTGAACTCAGAAGTGCAGACATTGGCCACTGCAAACAAATCCTGCTGACCCTCAGCTGTCACGCTGGTTTTTGTAACTGCCTGCTACATTGTTGTCCTTAAAGTGAGGATTTCTTTTTTTGGTATTAGTATCATTCCTGGGAAGATTAGTGGTGGTATTTGTTTTTTCCATTTAACCTGGCAAACAATGCATCTGTGGAGGCTTAGGTCCTTAGAAAAAGTTGTGTAATTTTTTCCACCCTCATTTTTACAGATTAGTAAATTATTGACAACTCTTGTGAGACAAAGCAGAAGGTGATGCTGATAATCCGTTTGTGTTTATTTTTTCTTTCCAAGTAAGGGAACCCGAGACCACTCACCTATCCTATCATTGATTGAACTTGCTGATTAAAATTACACCCCCCCCAAACCCACTTTGCCTATAGATTCATATGTGTTGTCTAAAGTAAAGCGTTTGTCATTCACAGGTATTGGCTAATCGCTGCGAAATATAGAGGAACGTCTATCATTAAATTATTTATATAAAGGACTAAGTATATGTAGCAGTACTACGCAGCATTTGTATCGGATAACACTTCAATTTAATTTTACATCCATCCATTGTTTGTTGAACTCGCTTAATCCACTTCATTGTTATGGACAACTAGAGCCTATCACGGAAGTTTTATTCACTAGGCAAGAACCTGATCTCGGCAGGTAGGGCCTTGTAGGGTACACTCATACAGCCATTGAAGTGTCAGCGGAACCAGGCACAAGCCAACCTACCAGACATGTACTGAGTTGTTGAAGATAAGTCTGTGTGTCCAGCAAAAAGCAGAAAGGGAGGACCACGCAAACTCCCGACATGGCTGACTAGACTGTGATTCTCCCCAGTCATCTGCAGCTACATGACTAAGCACTAGGCCTTTGTGAATTTGTACTTTATTCACTTTTCATTAAATGAAGATCTTCTCATGATTCTGTTTTTACTATTTTTTCAGTGTTTTTGCAGTGTCCTTTTAAACCCTTCAGTCATGTTCACTTTTTTAATTAAAGGCTTACAGTGGCTTGCTGATGGGAGACTGTAATCTATTTCATTGCCACTAGTATTATGATTGATTTTTCTTTTTAATATAAGATTGCTCCACATATTCTAAAGTATGTAATTTTTACCACTCTTTTACTTTTCAGAAAATGTATTTTTTTAAACAAAGATTAACTTGATTACTTTGTGTTTGCTCTCATTTATGTCACTTGATTCAATATTTTTAACCATTTTTTAGTCTGATTTACTTGTAACTGTAAGTTACCAAACATTACATTTACCTTCACTGTCTTCACTTTCTGTTTCAGTATGCATCCATAGACACACAAGGTCAGTGTGTTGCAGTGGCTGGAAGGTTTGGTTTTGCACACTATTCTTTGTTCACAAGAAAATGGAAACTGTTTGGTAACATCACCCAGGTATGGAGACTTGACTTTTTCACTGAATTATTTGTCTGGTGCTTTTGTGGCAGATTGCTAAAATTAATACTTGGAAAACTCATCTTACCTTTATGCTTTTATCACTTTTAGTATAGTTTTACGCAAATGATTAAGTTGTAATAAGATAAGTTAATTAACACATTATGGCACACCTCAGAAATAACATTTTTCTAATCAAGTGTTCCATGGTGATGTAGAATTCATATTTTCTCTAGCTGTACAAATCTTCAGGTGCAGAAACAGCAGTTGCTTTTTCAACTGTTTGATATAATAACAGTTAATAGGTTTATGCTTTGTAAAGCCAAAATAAAGGACGTTTAAGCTTTCCAGATGTTAGATTTTATTCAAAGTGCATTGTAATAGCTTTGCATTTTTATCTTTAAAACTGAATGGTTTTGGTATGTGGCATAGCTTATGTTGGATTGCAGTCTTAAGTGTGAAGCAAACTGTATAATAGCTTTTAAAAATGTCTTTTAGTATGCTCATTTGAAAAAGTACTTATGGAAAGTAATTCATGGCAAAATGAAAAGCAATTCAATGTTAACTACATTGCACTGCAATATATCTGCACATGGTACATTTAAGTTTGGCATGCATTCATTTTGTTATAAATAAAAACATATCAGCCTTTTCACTATGACACACAACTTACATGCCATTTTAAAATGCAAACATAGAAGCATATTGCATTTTAATTCATGTCCATAGATTCTGTGTCATAACAGAAAGTAAAGCAAATGTTTTGCATTTCACTTGGCAGTTGTTCCGACTATACTGCATTTCAATTCAAGACCTCACATTAATTGTGTCAAAACTAAATCTGATCATTTGACCAACCAATCAGCATCAGGGGGTGGGGCAATATATGATATTTTATATTACAATTGCTATATTAAAACAATTGTATTTTTATACCACTAGACTAAGGCAACATTCATTTGTCACATTCTGCCTTCAGAATAAACTTTATATTTAAATACCTAACTAGCACAGTTATGATAGTTATAAATATAAACTTTTTTTTTTGCTTTACAGGAGCAGAATATGGTGGTTACTGGAGGATTAGCATGGTGGAATGACTTTGTTGTTATTGCCTGTTACAATTTCATTGATCGACAAGAAGAGGTAAGCAGAAGGAAAATTACAGATGCATTGATAGTATTTACAACTAATCTAGCCTATTCTTAGTAACATTTAAAAAGTTTTTAATATATTTTTAGCTGATGCCTTGGTCCATGAGGGCTGACAAGACTGACAACTATTTATACAGATATGTTTGCAGTTGGAGTACAGGAGGGTTAATGACCTTCTCAGGGTCACACGGTGAGGCAGAGGAGGGCCTAAAGCAGTTACCATTATCCCTAACTCTGCACCAGTTAATGTCATCTCTACTTTTTGTATGGTTTAACAGTTTTTAAGTATGCTAAACTGGTCTCATCCCAGATAGGATATAAAATGTACAAGTTAATCTTAGTGGACCCAAAAATTCCTGGAATTGTTAAAAAGCAGCAAAAAAAACTTTATAATAAAATTTACAACATTTCCATTTTAGACACCTTCAAAATACTCTCCTTGAGATACTGTTCACTTTTCCTGTCCCTTCTCCCATTCCTGGTATCATTTCCCGTATTCGTCTGTTGTTGCCATGTCTGTAGCCTCCTGCATTTCTTTCCTAGATTGCTAACAGTTTACCAAATCTTCTTCCCATCAGTCTCAATTTTGACTTTAGGAACAAAAAAAAAGTAACAGGAAGCGAGATGAGGCAAATAGCATCAGTGTGAAGCAAAAACCACACTGTTTTTGGTCAAATATTGGGGTGTGCACAATGCAGTTTTGGGTATGCTGTTTCTCTGGTCTGTTTCCCTGTTGCTTTCCTGTCGATGCCTCAGCAGTTCAATGTAATGTCACTGATTAACATCAGTGTTGAAAAGCACGGTCATCATTGTCTCTTCAAAATTTGCCATTGTGGCTTGGAGGGGAAAAAAGAAGCTCAAGTTACATGTACAGTTGAACGAATAAATACCAGAAATATGCACTCAATGAATGCAGCACAATGCCACTCAGCAGACTGATTAACCATACTGCATACCATACCTAGTGACAAATTCAATAACTCCACTCCACTCCACTCCAGTGCTATTCACCGATTCTGATAATTATAGCCCCCCACCCCCATTACTGTGCATGTAATAATACAATTTATTTTATTATATAATGCCTTTTTCATGTGTAGTGGTGGATGTGCACTGTTATTTGGAAGGTTGCTGATTCATATTCCATTACTGCCAAAATTGATCCTACTCTGTTGGGCCCTTGAGCATGGCCCTTAACCTGAAAATTGTTCAGGGGTGCTGTGCAATAGCTGGCCCTGTGCTCTGACCACTAAATATCCTGTGAAAAGATCATTTCCATTTGGGGATTAATATAGTGTACCAAAAAAAATTGTATATATGTGTATGGGAAACCCATATATACATGTAAGATATATATACACATTATACAGTATATTAAGCTGTTTTCTTAAATTATTGTGTTGTTTGTCATGTTCTTTTATTTTCTGTCTCCAGCTAAGGCTGTACTTGAGGTCATCTAATCTGGATAATGCGTTTGCCAGCATCACAAAATTGCATTCAGAAACATTGCTGTTAAATGTCTTCCGGGACATAGTTATTTTATTCAGAGCTGACTGCTCTATATGCCTTTATAGTATTGAGAGGAATAATGACAGGTAAGAGTTTTGTGTATTTTATTTATCTGTGTTGCTGTTCCATGACTCGTAATTTGTGAATATCCTGGATTGTCTTGCAAATTGTCACTTGTATATCCTGCCAATTAGAAAAGATAATCGTGCAGTGCCAAACAGTGACACTTCACAGCTGTGCTTCTGTCAAGCCTGAGCTTTTGTTTTTTATCACATATTTTAACTCCAGATTTATTATCAGAGTGGAAAGAATCAAAGCTTCCTGTCTGTTGTGGAGCACACTGCCTTCACAGTTTCAGTTTGTAGAGTTAACAGGGTTGCTACAATCACAAGTTGTGTTTCCATTATAAATGGCTTGGCAAAATATAATATATTTAATATTATAAGTCTTCTAATCCCTACCTTCTTGTGCTTATATATTCTTTAATTTACAGCATGTTTAATTTAACAAGAAATGGTATTTATCTTTATCCTCAAAAGAAATCCTTGTAAAGTCTAATTGCAAAAATGAATAGAATAAACAATTTCAATTTCATCTCTCACTAACGAGAACTGACTTATTACTAAGGTAAAGGTACACAGACCAATTGAGAAATGAACATGCAGAGACATACACTTCTACTTTAATTGTGTTTTGTACAGTAAAGTGTGTGCACAAAGGTCAGCAGGGGCTTAGTCTGTGTGAGAGTCTCACCCGCAATTATTAAGAATTCCTTGTTCATGCAGAACAATTGCAAACACCGGTCCCCTTTATGAATTTGATTTAGTGGCTTTCCCATGCCTCTCCTAGCCAGGTTGTTCCATTCATCTTATATATAAACGTCTACACGTGGGAGTGTGTGTGTCTGTCCTGACCGGAAGTGAGAGGTGGAGTCAGGGTAAGTGCTCCACCTCTGAGGAAACAGAAAACTCGCTTAGCCACTAATAACACAAGTGAGGTGAGCACATCAGCAAAATGCTTAGCCGCTAACATTAAAAAAACTGTATCCCTTTTACTTTTCTTCCCACCGCTAATGCACAAGTGATGCAAAACAAATCCTCCTATGAGAGAGACACCCAGAGTAGTTCCTTTCAATTACCTAATATTTCAATATTTCAGATTTTTTTCTGACGATTTCAATAGTTTCTAGGACCCCAGGCCTTTCATAGCACGGGTTTACACAGCTAGTGTGTATGTATGTGTGTGTATGTATGTATATATATATATATATATATATATATATATATATATATATATATATATATATATATATATATATACATATACGCATAGTACTGTGCAAAAGTTTTAGGCAGGTGTGAAAAAATGCTATAAACAAAGAATGCTTTCAAAAATGGAAGTGTTAATCATTTATTTCCATCAATCAACAAAATGCAGTGAATGAACAAAAGAGAAATCTAAATCAAATCAATATTTGGTGTGACCACCCTTTGCCTTCAAAACAGCATCAATTCTTCTAGGTACACTTGCACACAGTTTTTGAAGGAACTTGGCTGGTAGGTTGTTCCAAACATCTTGGAGAACTAACCACAGATCTTCTGTGGATGTAGGCTTCCTCACATCCTTCTGTCTCTTCATGTAATCCCAGACACACTCGATGATGTTGAGATCAGGGCTCTGTGAGGGCCATACCATCATTTCCAGGACTTCTTGTTCTTCTTTACGCTGAAGATGGTTCTTAATGACTTTGGCTGTATGTTTGGGGTCGTTGTCCTGCTGCAGAATAAATTTGGGGCCAATCATACGCCTCCCTGATAGTATTGCGTGATGGATAAGTATCTGCCTGTATTTCTCAGCATTGAGAACACCATTAATCCTGACCAAATCTCCAACTCCATTTGCAGAAATGCAGCCCCAAACGTTCAAGGAACCTCCACCATGCTTCACTGTTGCCTGCAGACACATTATTGTACCGCTCTCCAGCCCTTCGACGAACAAACTGCCTTCTGCTACAGCCAAATTTTGACTCATCAGTCCAGAGCACGTGCTGCCATTTTTCTGCACCCCAGTTCCTATGTTTTTGTGCATACTTGTCGCTTGGCCTTGTTTCCACATCGAAGATATGGCTTTTTGGCTGCAACTCTTCCATGAAGACCACTTCTGGCCAGATTTCTGCGGACAGTAGATGGGTGTACCTGGGTCCCACTGGTTCCTGCCAGTTCTGAGCTGATGGCACTGCTGGACATCTTCCGATTTCGTAGGGTAATAAGCTTGATGTGTCTTTCATCTGCTGCACTGAGTTTCCTTGGCCAACCACTGCATCTACAATCCTCAACGTTGCCTGTTTCTTTGTGCTTCTTCAAAAGAGCTTGAACAGCACATCTTGAAACCCCAGTCTGCTTTGAAATCTTTGTCTGGGAGAAACCTTGCTGATGCAGTATAACTACCTTGTGTCTTGTTGCTGTGCTCAATCTTGCCATGACATGAAACTGTCTTCCACAACCTCACCTTGGTAGCAGAGTTTGGCTGTTCCTCACCCAGTTTTAAGCCTCCTACATGGCTGTTTCTGTTTCAGTTAATGAATGTGTTTCAACCTACGTGTGACATTGATGATCATTAGCACCTGTTTGGTATAATTGGTTGATCATACATCTGAATATAATCCTACAATATCCCTGACTTTGTGCAAGTGTACCTATAAGAATTGGTGCTGGTTTGAAGGCAAAAGGTAGTAACACCAAATATTGATTTGATTTAGATTTTTGTTTCGTAAGCTCACTTTGCATTTTGTAAACTGATAACAATAAACAATCATTATTTATATTTCTGAAAGTATTAAAGTATTCTTTGTTTGCAGCATTTTTTCACACCTGCCTAAAATAAAACTTTTGCACAGTACTGTGTGTGTGTATGTGTATATATATATATATATATATATATATATATATATATATATATAAAATATATGAGGGGGTACCCAAAAATAACTGGAATTGGGAAAAAATAATTGTAATAGTTTTTACTTACTGAAACTTTAGTCTCCTTCAAAGTACTCTCTATGTGACTGAATGCACTTGTCCCAACAGTTTTCCCACTGGTGGAAACATTTTTGGAATTGCTGAAGAGAAACGTTGTCCAATGCCTGCAGCGATTTTTTTTTTTTTTAACTTCCTCCACGGTACAAAAACGCTTTCCTTTGAGTTATTTTTTCATATGCAAGAACAACAAAAAGTTGTACGGAGCTAGATCAGGCAAGTAGGGAAGGTGGCAAGAACTCCAAGACACAAAAGTCAAATCAGAAATCTCTGCAATAGTCCGATGACGATCTTCATAAATTGCATTGTGAACTTTTTCAAAATTTTCGTCATTCCTAATTGTGGAAGGTCAGCCAGATCTTGGTTGGTCTTCAAAAGACATTTCTCCTCATTTGCATCGCGAAACCACTCATACATGTATGTTTTACTTAAAGCTTCCTCTTTAAAAGCAGTTTCAAGCATCACTACAGTTTCAGCATCTATTTTCCCTAAAAGAAAAGAAAATTTAATGCAGACTCGCTGTTCTTTATGATCACCCATCACAAAAAATCGCAGAATGCGTTTAATAAGCACCAAGAAAAGCCGACATGGAATTTCATATAAACAATACAGAGCAGCCCCACTTGGCAGACCACCACAGAATACTGAAAGTATGCTGCACCTAGCGGTGAAATTTGCTACTAAGTCTTGATTGCACACCAGATATAGATTCTGGTTATTTTTGGGTACCCCCTCGTGTGTGTGAGTGTGTGTGTGTGTGTATATATATAATATCTGTAATTTCAGTAAACATTTCACATTTATTTACCTTTTAAATTCTGGTATTACTAAAAGGCACTTCTTGGTGTGAACTGCAGTAAATAGAAATTATTCATTTTTTGATTCTTTATTTGTGGATATACATAATGTTTTGTGGTTCTTTTCAGTCCTAACCCAACTGCCAGTGTTGAACTTCTTCAAGAGGTATCCATGTCTCGCTACATTCCCCACCCATCACTTGTCGTATCTGTGACCCTGACGTCTGTGAGGACTGAGACGGGCATCACGCTGAAAGCGCCGCAGCAGGTAGGACACTCCATGGTGATTTGTTGTTTAAGGTAGTTGAACAGAGAGCATTGTGGCTATTTAACCTTTTTTTTATGCAGACGGTGTTACCAGTAGCAACCAAAAAAATTAGAATACATTTATCCTTCTACTATCTTAACCCTGCTGAGTTTTGTGCTAAAGGGTTGTCCCTTAAAATATAACGAGCCAGCTGGTTAAGTTAGCAGATAATACTAAACAATGCATTGGTGAAAACTTTAAATATAATTTCAAAATCATTACAGATGGACCTGGACTGAAATGAGACTTTTGCAGATATTTTGTCCATAAAGTTTAGTGTAGACAAAAATATAAATCTTTACACGCAGGAGGTTATAGTATATATCCATTCCATCCATTCATCCATTTTCCCAACCTGCTTATCCTAAGCTGTAGCCAACCTCAGCAAGCACAGGGCACAAAGCAGGAACAACACCTTGACAGGAAGCTGGCCCATAACAGGGCAAATACACAGACACACATCAGGGGTCAAGTTGTCATCAGCAGTCCCCCGAACCTACATGTCTTCAGTCTGTGGGAAGAAAGCCATGCAGACAGATTTAGTGTACATCCTGTAAAAGTGGATGTGGAGTTTATTGTGAAAATGGAAGTGATTGATCACTCTAAACCAAATGGAAAAAGACAAGCAAGTTTAATTTTAAGATCAACTAAATGATGCAGAATTTAAAGAAAATCTTAGGCAGACTTTATTAATGAAATAAATGTATATAGAATTGCATGTGTACTCTACCCAAGCTCTTCAACCGAACACCATTTAAAATATGGACTGCAGAATATTATAAAATCAGCAAGTAGGTGAGTGGGCCTGTTTACCAGTTCAAGTGCACTCCTCTACGGATCACTTGCTCCCTCTAGATAAACATCTGCTTATCTTTTTAATGCTCCACTCATTAATGAATGACCTTTGTCAGAAATCTTAATGAAGAGGAACATGAACAATAAAATGGTACCAGAATTGAATCAGCATGTTATAGATTATTCATTTTTTGCCAGTAACAATGGCTATAGAAAGTATCATAAGAGGTACTTTATTTTTTAGTTAGCAGTGATCAGTTTTGTTTTGTTTTACAGTCCCTTTTTATCAATTTTTGTGTACATAATTCCACAGTACTGCCTGCTTTTCAGTGCCTTCCATGTGTGGTCATCTTAAAAATAGAAAAGAAGGACCAGCTACTCTAATAGTTATTTTCTGGATGCAGTGATAAATACTAAGATAACAAAATTTAAACCATGCTGCAATTCTTTTACAAATTGTATGTGTTACACCTTTTTCTAGATTAAAATGATCAAAAATATCCCAGTGACTGAGCCCTGTTTATGATATTTGGCCTTGCTAGGTGATTTGTTTTGAGGCCACGTCCACACCACTACATTCTCAGTTAAAAACATGTTTGCCTTTCATCCACATTACCCCTTTACATTACACTACATTATTTCAACCCTCAACAATGGAGACTTTTGAAAATGTCCTCTGAAGCTGTATATTTCTTTTTTTTTTCTTCTTTTGTATTGAATTTATTTAAAGCATATAACATTCCATACAATCAAGTCAAACTTAACAAAACTAAATCATATATTTATTTAAAAAAATAAATAAATAAGATTGTCAGTTATTCAAAATCACATATTGTAATCTTGTTCTGATTGTACATGTCACATAGCCCTTCCCTGATTGGATCCTGCTCATTACGGTGTCCCATTCTTTGATTGGTCAGTCTTCACTGAAGAAAGTTTAATCCAGCAGAACAGACATAGAAGAGTTGCTTTCGTGTCACTTGTTGTGTTATATATCTGTATGCATGTAAATAGCATTTTGTTTAGATTGAATGTTTTGTACACAAGCAAAAGGGATGCAGGCAGTGTGGCGTAGTTGTTACAAACCCCGAGGTTGTGGGTTGAGACAGTATGACCCTGAGCAACTCACTTGACCTGCCTGTGCTCCACTTGGAAAACCAAAGAGGTGTAACCCTACCCCTATTGTTGTAAGTTGCCTTGGATAAAGGTGTCAGCCAAATAAGTAAATGTAAAAGGCGAGTAATTTACTGGTTGCTACAGTTTTCAGATAAATCCTATGGATGATGATGCAACCATCCCGTCATGGAGGGCCAAAGTAGGCTAACAGTTACGTCATAATGCATTTTTTTGTCATTTTAGTGTGAACGGAGATATTTTCATAAACAATGCAGAAACGCTAATGTGGACAGAGAACATGTTTTTAACAATATTTGGTCATCTATCAGATAGTGTTGGATATCCACTTACTCGTAATCCTTTTCTAGCAGTATCCTGGGTCGCACTGGCTAGGATTTTGACTATCTTAATATTAAAGTCGCACTGATTTTCTGCACTACACCATTAGTGTGCTGAATGATTTTCCCTAAGTTGGAGAATTGTGATGCACCTTGTTTAATTTATCTTGTGAAGGTGCCTTAAGTATAATTATGGACAGTCTTGTATCCAGGCATGGCTAAGTGCTTTACTACAGGTCAGCATTATCTGAGATATCAATATTTTTACTCACCTTAAGTTATGTTGTGTATAAAACATCAATTCATTTCCTTTTTAAGGCATGTGCTGCAGAAAGCATCATGTTGAATCTCAGCGGACAACTAATCATGATGCAGAGAGATCGCTCAGGGCCCCAGGTTCGAGAAAAAGAGAGCCTCATGAATCAAAAAAAACTGGTAAGAAGACATGCCGTCTTTACTGCTCATTTTATAACTGACTTATTATGCCTTTGCATGATTTACTGCAGATAAAATAGCGGATACATTTCATATATAGCTAGTGTGCTGATACATATTCTGTGTCCTCAGCAAGTTAAGTGCTGTCTAGTGTTTGGAATAGGGGCGCTGCTCATTCGTCAGTATCCTTCCCTTCTGTCTGTAGTTGGAAAGTCAGATCAGTTCATAACCCCGACCAATTTTTATAAATAACATACCTGTTTACATAATGGCTAATCCACATGTGTGCACATGCTTTCTTTATTGAACCCGAGGGGAGATTCACAGGCTGCAGCAGCAGTGTAGAATATGATTTGTTTAACACTGTACACGTCCACTCCATAGACCCTGCTTAAGATCAACATCTTCTTGCATTAGTATACCCTTGTGATTACACTGCACACATCACTAGATTCTGCGTATTGATGGAGGGGGCTGACAATTTCTTGAGCTGCTGTGTCTGCAGTGAAATTCCTCAATATAATAAACCACCAGCTCCACTCTTTAAAGACAGCCACCCACGCAGCATGTCCCTCCAACTGTGACCTCGCAGATGATGAAGCCATGCTGTGACAGTGGCGAGCAATGTGGATCCTCACCAAGTTCAGCAGATGGCACACGCCATTATTACAGTGCAGACAATTTGAAAAGAGGTCTGATAAATTAGTAAAACAGAGTTGTTTATAAAGCAAAGAGTAATGAAGATCTTGCAAAAGATGTCCACAGGAGTGCCAGGCAAAGGGCATAGTAGAAGATAAAATCACATGCCAAAGCAGCAGGCTAAACAAGTCAAACATACAGAAATGAAGAATATTAGGGGAGTTAAAATGATGACTCAGGGTCCACACTGGTGGTACATCCCTCTTTTGTTACTCCTGTTATTTGGCTGCAATATTTTTAGAGTTGCATAACAATGGACAAACAGACCAGTCAAAAGGAAAGGCAGATGGCTGTACTTGATGGCAACAGTTTAGATTTTTTTCTGTTTAAGGAATTAAAGACCACATCACTACTTGATGTCTGTCATACTATTATTATTTAAACATTAATCTCTAAATGACCGTTGTATATAAGTATTTAACTTTTATTCATCTTTTGTTTAGCTTCCTTTTAGTGCTCCTGTTGTACTTGCCCAGTGTGTTGAGAACGTGTGGACAACCTGGAGGTCCAGTAAACAAAAGCGCCACCTCCTGGAAGCTTTATGGCTAGCTTGTGGAGAAGCTGGCATGAAGGTGTGGCTACCACTTTTTCCCAGAGATCACCGCAAGCCCCACTCTTTCCTCTCTCGACGCATCATGCTTCCATTTCACATCAACATTTACCCCCTTGCAGTGCTCTTTGAGGATGCTCTTGTTTTAGGAGCCAGCAATGAGACAGTGTTATATGATGGACTACCACGTTCAGGGGCATCAGGGCGTGCAGAATCTCTGGAAGCTTATTTTCCCTTTTGCACAGTGGAACGCACCTCCCAAATCTACCTCCATCACATCCTAAGACAGCTGCTGGTGCGAAACCTGGGGGAGCAGGCCCTTCTGTTGGCTCAGTCCTGTGCCAGTTTGCCATACTTTCCCCATGTGCTAGAGCTCATGATTCATGTAGTACTGGAAGAGGAAGCGACCTCAAGGGAACCAATTCCGGACCCTTTGCTACCCACCGTGGCTAAATTCATTACCGAGTTCCCTCTTTTCCTACAAACTATTGTGCATTGTGCACGTAAGACAGAGTATGCCTTATGGAACTACCTGTTTGCTGCCGTCGGAAATCCGAAGGACCTGTTTGAAGAGTGTCTAATGGCCCAAGATCTGGATACTGCAGCTTCGTATCTCATCATCTTACAGGTACAGAGACTGTGTTGTGTCTCCTAAATCCACTTTGTGTGTGCTTCATGGCTATCTTATTCTCTAATTTTGAATGTTAGCACAGTCAATTGAGAGATGCGTAATGGCAGTGGCAGTCAATTCAGTCCATGGCCCGACCTTCAGTCTGGCTGGTAAGCACAATATGCTGTAAACTACTTAGGTGGACAGGGACGTGAAATTAGTTTTTAAATAAACTAAACCTGAATATTTAACAAAAGAAACCTTACTCTCCATTACAGAGATGGTAAAAAAGGTGTTTAAAATCTGAAACCTTGTCCCTTCCCTTCAGTGTCCATAAAAAATCGTAAA
Organism: Erpetoichthys calabaricus; assembly: GCF_900747795.2. Taxonomy (NCBI): domain Eukaryota; kingdom Metazoa; phylum Chordata; class Cladistia; order Polypteriformes; family Polypteridae; genus Erpetoichthys; species Erpetoichthys calabaricus. The sequence goes on along the minus strand of NC_041400.2, from coordinate 25,276,930 downwards.
CTAAACACAATCCCGTTAAAGTACACACAGTATTTTTTTAACTGCTATACAAAATATTTATCCGTAATGCATATGGCATAAATGAAAATAAAATGCTTAGCATAATATAAGCCACAATTCTAATAAAGTGTTAATAAGATGTTTATGAAGAAGATCCAAGGCTCACATGCTTACACGTAAAACAGACAAATTTGGCTCTTAAGCTGACACTTTTATTGTCGCTCGGTGAAATTTGCATAAGCGTATCACAGCGAATTTGCCAGGTTCACTGGAGCCCTTCTTCACTAAAAGTCCACTATGTGGCCAGCTTAGACAAACTTTTTTTCATCAGCCCCCCATGATGCTTTGCAAGGCCAGTGTGATATAACAGAGCTGTAGCAGCCATGTTGGATGGCGATGTCACTACCCGATCTGTGCCACGTGTCCAATTTGTGTTGCGAATCAAGTATGCGTACTGTATGTGTACTCCAGCTCACACTTTACAGTGCAGCCCAATACACTTCACACATTTGTGAATAATTTATGGTGTATACACACATGCATGATGTCACTACCTGAATTGCACTTCAGCCAGATTTGCAATGTTAAACACATTTAACCAAAGTAGTATTCTTATTTCAGGAGTGTATTAATTTATCATCTGTCTATCTGTCTGTCTGTCTAAATTGAGGTGTGGAGAGTAAAAAATACTTTCTGTAAGTTAACTTGCCTTGTTTTGTTTTTTTAGAATATGGAAGCCCCTGCTGTGAGCAGGCAGCATGCAACTCTGCTTTTCAACACTGCATTAGAACAGGGCAAATGGGATTTGTGCCGCAATATGATCAGATTCCTCAAAGCAATCGGCTCAGGAGAGTCTGAGACGCCTCCATCCACACCAGTCACTCAGGTATCGCACTTTACGGGTCAACTCCAAGAGCATTGAAGACCAAATAATTATAAGATACAGTTTATGAAGTAATGGTGATCAGCTTTTTCAAAGTCCTGTCTGAAGGATTAGTGGGGTTTAATTTGTAGAAAACAGACTTGTTTCACATTTTGCTTTTGTCTTTGCCAGTTGTTTTTTTTGATATTGACATCTACAATGCAGCAGAATAAAACAGGAAGTGTGTGCTTCTTCATAAACCTTAACATTACTGTTTAGGGTAGAACATTTTTTGATGACACAACTTTAGATAATGCATTACTCCTACCAGTGGTCAAGGTATAGACGTTCTAAAATGTTTTATGTTATTTTGAAAGAATCGTTTTAATCAATTCCTACTTAAAACTTCTCTCACAATAATGCAATGCCATTGAAATGTGTGCTGTATGTCCTTCTTATATAATAATAATGATCAGAAAGATTCAGCATTTCTGATTTAATTTTTTGTACTGTTACCAATAAACTTATTTTTGATTGAAGTTTCATCTTTTGGTTAACACAGGAACACAACTCAACAGGGGGGTTTGAATTCTTCAGGCATCGAAGCATCAGTTTGTCCCAGTCTGCAGAGAGCCTGGCTGGTGGAAAGTTTAATCTTCAGAAGACGCTAAGCATGCCTTCTGGACCCTCGGCTAAAAGGTAGGTGAAAATGTGGTGTAAATTAGTCACCCTTACTTTTGATAGGTGCAAAGATCTCCTCTTACTCTCTGAATTGTGGGCTACTTTATCTTGTCATGACTGTTTTCTCTTAATGTTTTAATAACACCTGACAACAAGCTTTTTCTAAAGTTTGGCTTCTTGAAAAGTTTTTGGTGATTATGAGAGACTTCAAGCTGAACACAAACATAATTTCAGGTTGGCTGTATCCATCCATCCATCCATTCATCCTCTTCCGTGTATCCGAGGTCGGGTCACGGGGGCAGCAGCTTGAGCAGAGATACCCAGAGTTCCCTCTCTCTGGCCACTTCTTCTAGCTCTTCCGGGAGAATCCCGAGGCGTTCCAAGGCCAGCCGGGAGACCTAGTCCCTCCAGCGTGTCCTGGGTTTTCCCCGGGGCCTCCTCCCAGTTGGACGTGCCCGGAACACCTCACCAGGGAGGCGTCCAGGAGGCGTCCTGATCTGCAAAAAGCAGTGACCCAATCCTGAGTCCACCAAACCGGACCCCCCTCAACACCCTGGCTGCGCCTAGAAATTCTGTCCATAAAAGTTATGAACAGAATCGGTGACAAAGGGCAGCCCTGGCGGAGTCCAACTCTCACTGGAAACGGGTTCGACTTACTGCCGGCAATGCAGACCAAGCTCTGACACCGGTTGTACAGGGACCGAACAGCCCTTATCAGGGGGTCTGGTACCCAATACTCCCGGAGCACCCCCCACAGGATTCCCCGATGGACAAGGTCGAACACCTTTTCCAAGTCCACAAAACACATGTAGACTGGTTGGGCGAACTCCCATGCACCCTCCAGGACTCTGCTAAGGGTGTAGTGCTGGTCCACTGTTCCGCTACCAGGACGAAAACCACACTGTTCCTCCTGAATCCGAGGTTCGACTATCTGACAGACCCTCCTCTCCAGAACCCCCAAATAGACTTTTCCAGGGAGGCTGAGGAGTGTGATCCCTCTGTAGTTGGAACACACCCTCCGGTCCCCCTTCTTAAAGAAGGGGACCACCACCCCGATCTGCCAATCCAGAGGCACTGTCCCTGATGTCCATGCGATGTTGCAGAGACGTGTCAACCAAGACAGCCGTACAACATCCAGAGCTTTAAGGAACTCCGGGCGTATCTCATCCACCCCCGGGGCCCTGCCACCAAGGAGTTTTTTGACCACCTCGGTGACCTCAGTCCCAGAGATGGGGGAGCCCACCTCTGAGTCACCAGGCTGTGCTTCCTCATTGGAAGGCATGTTAGTGGGATTGAGGAGGTCTTCGAAATTCTCCCCCCACCGACTCACAACGTCCCGAGTCGAGGTCAGCAGCGCACCATCCCCACCATATACAGTGTTGACACTGCACTACTTCCCCCTCCTGAGACGCCGGACGGTGGACCAGAATCTCCTCGAAGCCGTCCGAAAGTCGTTCTCCATGGCCTCCCCAAACTCCTCCCATACCCGAGTTTGGCCTGCCGGTACCAATTAGCTGCCTCCAGAGTCCCACAGGACAAAAGGGACCGGTAGGACTCCTCCTTCAGCTTGACAGCATCCCTCACCGCCGGTGTCCACCAACGGGTTTGGGGATTGCCGCCACGACAGGCACTGACCACCTTACAGCCACAGCTCCGGTCAGCTGCCTCAACAATAGAGGCACGGAACATGGCCCATTCGGACTCAATGTCCCCCACCTCCCTCGGGACATGGTCGAAGTTCTGCCGGAGGTGGGAGTTGAAGCTACTTCTGACAGGGGGCTCTGCCAGACGTTCCCAGCAGACCCTCACAACACGTTTGGGTCTACCAGGCCTGACCGGCATCCTCCCCCACCATCGAAGCCAACTCACCACCAGGTGGTGATCAGTTGACAGCTCCGCCCCTCTCTTCACCTGAGTGTCCAAGACATGTGGCCGCAAGTCCGACGACACGACCACAAAGTCGATCATCGAACTGAGGCCTAGGGTGTCCTGGTGCCAAGTGCACATATGAACACCCCTATGCTTGAACATGGTGTTCGTTATGGACAATCCGTGACGAGCACAGAAGTCCAATAACAAAACACCACTCGGGTTCAGATCGGGGGGGCCATTCCTCCCAATCACGCCCTTCCAGGTCTCACTGTCATTGCCCACGTGAGCATTGAAGTTTCCCAGCAGAACGAGGGAGTCCCCAGAAGGTATGCCCTCTAGCACCCCCTCCAGGGACTCCAAAAAGGGTGGGTACTCCGAACTACTGTTTGGTGCATACGCACAAACAACAGTTAGGACCCGTCCCCCCACCCGAAGGCGGAGGGAGACTACCCTCTCGTCCACCGGGGTAAACCCCAATGTACAGGCTCCAAGTCGGGGGCAATAAGTATGCCCACACCCGCTCGGCACCTCTCACCGGGGGCAACTCCAGAGTGGTACAGAGTCCAGCCCCTCTCAAGGAGATTGGTTCCAGAGTCCAAGCTGTGCGTCGAGGTAAGCCCGACTATATCTAGCCGGAACCTCTCAACCTCGCGCACAAGCTCAGGCTCCTTCCCCTTCAGAGAAGTGACATTCCACGTCCCAAGAGCCAGCTTCTGTAGCCGAGGATCAGACCGCCAAGGTCCCCGCCTTCGGCCACTACCCAACTCACACTGCACCCGACCTCCTTGGCCCCTCCCATAGGTGGTGAGCCCATGGGAAGGGGGACTCACGTTGCCTCTTCGGGCTGTTCCCGGCCAAGCCCTATGGGTGCAAACCCGGCCACCAGGCACTTGCCATCGAGCCCCACCTCCAGGCCTGGCTCCAGAGGGGGGCCCCGGTGACCCGCGTCCAGGCCGAGGGAAAACGCTGTCCAAATTTTTTATTCATCATAAGAGGTTGTGTTGAACCGCACTTTGTCTCATCCCTCACCTAGGACCAGTTTGCCTTGGGTGGCCCTTCCAGGGGCATAAAGCCCCGACAACAGAGCTCCTAGGATCATTGGAACACGCAAACCCCTCCACCATGATAAGGTGGCGGTTCGAGGAGGGGTTGATGTAGGTTTCTACATGGAACAGGTTGGCTGTATCATGTAGAAATTTGGAAAAATACAAAATGACCTTTTATTGAATTTAGTGTGTTTAATAGCTTAATAATGCCCATGCATCACATTAGTTCAGCTGAGCTAGAAATGTTTCCTTTGTTCTCCACATTGATGCTTCTTGTTTCAGTGTCCAACAATAGTCAGCCAGCAGTGATGGATTCCACTTGCCCTGATCCCACTTTTCCATTGTTGCGTTGCCCGTGTTTGTCACAGACTGCACCAAGACTAGCAAGGAAGAAGTCCAAGTCTGAATGCAGAAAATGAACCTTTAGTGACATTTTGTACTTCATTGTTTTAGTATACTTGTAGAAGTCGGGCATGGTTAGGTGCTGTGTAGTTGTTAAGAAATTTCTTGACTGCATCTTTGATTGTCTTCCATGCGATTTCCTTTGGCCCCACAAGAAGATCTTCAAACAACTTGTCATTGATGATGTGTCTGATTTGTGCACCAACAACAATGCCATCCTTAATTCTCTGTATCAGTTATTTGTGGAAGCATCTACCCCAAATATCAAAATCCTTCACCTTCTTTATTTATCACTTCCACAACGTTTTTCATCAGTCGAAGTTTTATGTTACAAGGTGGCAAAAAGATCTTTTATGTATTGAAAAGTGAATTATGTGCTACGCAGTCCTGCCCTGGAGTGCTCAGTTCTTTTTCACATAATGAGTCTCTTCAACATGGCTGTCTCATTCGCAGTACTTGGTGTATCTGAGGTGTATTCCAACTGTCAGGGCCACCACTTTTATATCACCACTGATGTTCTTGTTGTACTGTTTATGTATACTTGAAATATGAGGGGAAATCACAAAAATAGATGACTGCAATAAAACAACACAAGATAAGAAAATGTGATCAGCTGACCAAAACCAACAAGTTATACCCAGAAGTGTTCAGGAAACCAAAACCTTTTTGTTTTTCCCTTTTTATTTCTTCCATGTCACCTACATGTTTGCATCATTTCATGTCTCTTTGTCCTTTGTCCTAAATTGTAGTAATTGTTTTAAGTCAAAGTACTTCTACATTTATTATGCTGAGTATGTATTTTTTTTGCTTTATTTGAGACATTAACTTAAACATACTATCAGTAATGTTTACGTAGTGTTGTGAAAAAGTATTTGCTCCTTCCTGATTTCCTCTATTTTTCCTTATTTGTAACACTTGTTTCTTATCTCCAAACAAATTTAGTGTAATTCAAAAGACAACACGAGTAAACACAATATAGTTTTTAAATGATCAATTGATTTATTGCAGGTAAAAGGTTCATATTTATTGCCCATGTGAAAAAGTAATTTCTCGTAAATGTAATACTTGGTTGTGCTACCTTTAGCAGCAACAAACAGGAATGCAGGTGTAGGTAGCATTGGCCGTGTGGGTTTTTCTCCTTGTGTTTGTGTGAGTCCCCTTGTCGATACTTTGGTCTCCTTCCAGATCCTCCATTCAGAACTACAGATTGCCCTCTTAAGTGGGTACACATGTGAGTTTGCATGTGGGTGTCCTCTGTGGTAGGCTGGTATCCCTTCTAGGGTTAGTTTCTGTTCTTGGTGTTAGTATTGTTATTACATCAATAATGTCTTCTCTGATGCTGATGTTGGTGTGCACCCCTTAGGGTTCAGAAGCAATGGTGGCCGTGCTGAACACAGTTTTACTCTTATGAGGTTCAAACAGCCCACTGTCATTGGTACAACTAGAGTAGAAATTCTTTGGAATTCAAAGGCAACCTGCCATCTCTTTGTCTGCCTGTAGTGGCACAGCTGTTTCCTTGAGACTGTGTGGCAGATGTGTGGAGAAGGCCTTCAGATCAGATCAAAAGAGCTCTCATTTCATCTTTGTCAGTCTTGCACTCCCAATGCCCTGCTTGGCAGAAGTGGCCAGCCATGATATCTATGTAATGTCATCAGAAGAGCCCCCTCAACAAGAAGGCTCTCCTCTCAATGCAGTTAAAACCAAAGTGCTGAGATCTCTGACTGTAGCACTGTGGTCGCATCCAAAGCTAGCTGGTCATGATCAGCCTGCCAAGCTGCACAAACATTTTTGTTGTTCAGTAGAATACACAAGTCACAAAGTAAAAACAGTACCACAACAAAGGAGCAGCTCTTTATATTTCATTCATATTGTTTTTTTTGTGTGTGATTCACCATGCAGTCCTAATAATGTTTTTTTTTCTTCAGGTGACCAATAAAGTTTTCTACATTTTGCCTCTTCAGGTGGAGTAAGGATAGTGACTGTCCTGAAAACATGTACATTGACATGATGCTGTGGCGACATGCGAGAAGGTTACTAGAAGAAGTGCGTCTCAAGGACCTCGGCTGTTTCTCTGCCCAGCTTGGCTTTGAGTTAATTGGCTGGCTTTGCAAAGAGAGAACCCGAGCTGCTCACGTAGATGACTTTGTATTTGCCTTGAAGAAACTTCATGAAGACTTTCTTTGGCCTTTTCCAGTTATTCCTGTCTATTCTATCAATTCCCCTTTAAAGAACGGCAGGTATAGAACAGGTGAGGATAAATAAGTAAAACGGTTTGGGCATTGCAGCAAAAATACCATTCAGTCATTTTCTGGTCTGTTTATTATGCTAAAGTTTGGAGAACACTGGTCAAATCACATATTTTTTAAACAGTGGCATTTTATGAGCATTTTAATGTATAGCTATGATTTAAAAATAAATAAGTAGATGTGGCATATCCAAAAGTTTTGAGTTGTACAGTCACAGAACGCATCAGGTCTTTAGTGTGGTCTGGTTTACCTCATTAGTTTGGTCAAGTATTGTCATTAGGGATTGCCATCGATGACACTTCTAGAGACTCACAGATTCTTTGACCGTTCAAAGCGGCTGACTGAGGATCTGCAGATTAAACTAATTGAGACCTACGAAGCAGGGAAAGGCTATAAAAAGTTATCAAAGTGCTTCCAGCTAGCAGTTTCCACAGTCCATAATGTTATTAAAATTGGCATTTTAAATGAAACCATTGAGGTCAAGACAAGATCTGGAAGAACAAGAAGACTGATCAATAGAACAACTGGAAGGCAGAGCAAAAACCCCATGTGATGAACATGACCTGCAGGCATGTGTACTCAAGAAATGAGAAGTGGTATGCTGTTTGACTGTGCAGTGACACTTGCAGAGACATGGCCTTCATAGCAGAGCCATCAGAAGGATACCTCACCAGTGATCTTATCACAAACAACATCATCTGCAAAAGTCGGCGGCATTTTGGAACCAAGTGAAGTTAAAATCAAACTCAGTGGCTGCAACCACAAAGGTGTGTTTGGAGGGGGGAAAAAAAAGCATTTGAAGAAAAGAACAGCTTGCCAGGTGTTACATTGCGGCAGGGGGTTGGGCAGTTGGCGGAGGCTGTATGGCAACTAGTGGCACAGGAAACATTGCACAAGTACAAGGAAGAATGAATTCCACTAAATATCAACAAATCCTCCAAGGAGAGTGTGACACAGTTAGTCTAGAAACTGAAGCTGAACAAGGGATGGCTTTTGCAAGACAGGAATCCAAAACACACTTCAGAATCAACTATGAAGTACCTCAAAAAACAATAGTTGCAGGTTTTGGAATGGCCCGCGCAGTCCACAGACTTGAACAGCACTGAAAATCTGTGAATAGATCTTGAAACGTGCTGTACATGTAAGACAACCCAAGACTTTGTCATAACTCAAAGTGATCGACAAGAAAGAAGGGAGAAAAAATGTCTAGTGCAGGAATTCAAAAACTCCTAGCTGGCAATGAAACACATTTACAAGTTACACACCCTTTAAAACTGCATGGCCGCACAACTGTTTTAGGATGTTATGAAGCTGTTATCACGACCTTCACCTGTGTCTCTCAGAACTCCACAGGGATCCTCTTTCATGTGTTAGTGCTTTGCAGCACTTGATACATCACAGGGAAACGTATTGTTCCATTGTTGGTGCTTGGCAATCGACTATTCATGACTTTTCACACAGCCCCCTCAAAAAAAAAAACTTGTGTAGTGATGTTTAGCGATTCTTGTAATTCTAAGGGAGATTGAAGAAGGTCATAAATGGAACATACCAGCTCATCTGTTATTCATACCTGCTTATCAGTAAAAAAGAACTATAGGGAACATCGTTTGCCAGATAAAGAAAGAGTGGTGACTAAGTGCCCACTTAGTAGGGTGCCCCAAACATTTGCAAATGCCATCATTAACTCTTTCACTTTATTTTAAGGTCATTAAAAATCACGACTGTATATTAACATTGTGTAAAAATGCCATTTTTTTCCCTCGTTTTCTGTTAAAGTAGTATTTACTATGTGTTATTTGGCCAGGGGTGCCCAAACATTTCCCTTGAACAGCATATTCATATTCATGTATTGTCAATGCTGCTTGTCTCATCAGTTTAGCAGGTCTTAATTGGTTATTTGATTTCTGCCTAAGCTGTTGAAGAGCGTTTGCTGAAGTCGCAGTCTGCTGACAGTCTGGTAAACAGTGAGATGGACACCGCAGGACCTGCAGCCCCCCGCAGCCACAGCTGGATGGATAGCCTTAGCCAGACACATAGAGATTTAGATACGGCCTCATCACACGGAGCCCAGACCCAGGAGGCATTTCTCTCCCCTCTCATTAGTAAAGGTGAGAAACTCCATGAGCTTTACATTTGAACTTTCCTTTGTTTTGCTGATTTTCATGTAAGCCACACGTTTTATGTGCTATACTTTAAGACCTTGGTTAGCAACAAACACCATTAAGTGTGTTTTGCATTGTCTAACCTCGGGATGTATTACTTAATTTATCATAAGTATACAGTACAGGGAAATCAAATCAAATACATCTGCACTCTCCTTTTACATTCTGTTTATCTTGGAACATCTGGTACACTAATATCGCCTAAAAGCAGAATTGTCTATGGAAAAAAATCTCTTTATTGCTTATCCTCTTGAGCTTTCATTCAAAGTATTAGCAAAATCTAACCTTTAATTGAAGTAAAATAAATGAAAGGAAAAAGAAATTATCATAACAAAATATGTTTCTCAAATATGTGTGCCCAAGCAAATCATAGCAGTAAAATCTAACTGAAGTCTGTTCCCATTCATATTTTACATTTTTAGGTTCATTTGAGACAGCAGGAACACGTAAGTTGTCGGCCATAACTTCCTGTTTCACTCGGGTATAAATTGGAAGTGACACGTAGTTCAGATTTCTTCCACAAGGGGGAGGAACTGAGAATGCAGTAATGATGAGTAACTAAAGGACGTTGAGCTGTACAAATCAGGAATTAACCACAAGAACATAGCGAAGTAATTGAAAATACCACTTTCCATAATTGCAGCAATATTTAATACATTTTAAGCAACTGTCCCTTGTTTTCTCTTCCCATAGACTTTCATTCCCTTCACTTTTTTGCCCACATATTCCTTATCTCTCCTCATCACATGTCCATACCACTTCAACTTACTTTCCTGTACTTGCTTAGATATCTCTCCCAGTTTTGTTGTACCTTTGATTATCTAATTTCTTATGTTGTCCTTTTTTTTGGTAACGCCACATATCTATCTTAACATTCTCATTTCTGCCTCATCCACCTTCCCCAGCGCTCCCTTCACTAGCCATGTCTCAGCTCCATACATCATGGCTGGTCGTACCATTGTCTTAAAACCTTACCTTTAACCTTCACCTTAATTCTTCTGTAACACAATACTCCTGATATCTTTTTCCAATTGTTGCATCCACACTGCACTCCGTTATCTCCACATCTAGTTCTCCATCTGTTACCAGATATATAAATGTATCTCTTCTTCTCAGTAGCTCACCCTGTAGGCTAACTTCTGATTCCTTCTTCTTCTTTCGGCTGCTCCCGTTAGGGGTTGCCACAGCGGATCATCTTCTTCCATATCTTTCTGTCCTCATCATCTTGTTCTGTTACACCCATCACCTGCATGTCCTCTCTCACCATATCCATAAACCTTCGCTTAGGCCTTCCTCTTTTCCTCTTTCCTGGCAGCTCTATCCTTAGCATCCTTCTCCCAATATACCCAGCATCTCTCTTCTGCACAAGTCCAAACCAACGCAATCTCGCCTCTCTGACTTTGTCTTCCAACCGTCCAACTTGAGCTGACCCTCCAATGTTCTCATTTCTAATCCTATCCATCCTCATCACAGCCAGCCACAGAGGATGCACAAACCAGTGTGTTTCTTCGTGCCGGTTCAAAGCCTGGATTAATGGGGAGGGTTACGTCAGGAAGGGCATCCAGTTTAAAATTTTGCCAAATCAATATGCGGACAACATAACTTGTGATTCCTAATCATCATTAAACCTCGTATTTTTGGTATTCTTTCTATTTATCTTCATTCCTCTATCTTCTAAAGCTCTTTTCCATTCTTCTAACCATCTCCCGTTTGATGCTACACAACACAGTGTCATTAGCAAAAAGCCTACACCAGGGGATTGGTCTTTTATCCTACAAGTCAACATATCCTGATCAAAGAGGTAAGGACTTGAGGAAGATTCCTACTCTAACTCTGTCAGTTATGCCACCACTGCTTCTAACCCAAGCCCTCACTTCCTGATATATACCCTGGACAATCCTCACATACTTATCAGGTACTCATTTCTCCCTCATGCATCTGCAGACCTACTTTTTAATTTTTACATATTTCACAGGTGATGAATGCAGCATTGGTTCAGCAACAGACCTGACAGAGACGAGTTCTATGGTGGATGGCGACTGGACGATGGTGGATGAAAATTTCTCAACTCTCAGCTTAACTCAGGCAGACTTGGAGCATATCTCCATGGAACTTGTAAACAAAGGTCCCCATAAATCTCAAGTACAGCTGAGGTGAGTATGATGGCTGCTGTTTTCTTATGTGACTGACTCTATGCACAAAATGCTCCTGTAAAGCAGGTATACAAGCTAAGGAGGCTCGTAGTCAGCTGTGGCAGTGGTATGTCCAGCATCTCAGTGGAAGCACGTCAGTTGCTTATGTTGTGCTCTCTTCGCATTTCCAAAGGCCAATATTACCCATAGCTGCAGTATCAGTGTCACATCTAAAATCAGACAAATATATTAAAAGATTAATTTCCAAAGATTTGTAAAAGGACTGATTTACCTTAAGCCTTTCTGCCTTAAAGAGTGCCCTGTTGGTATAACAAAGATAAAATGCAGCAAGTCTGAGAAGGGTCTAGCTGCAGACTTCCAGAGCCCCATGATTCTGCAGCTCAATCAGTTTGCATGTTTAAGTCACATACTGTAATTTACACAATGGAAATTCAAAGAAGGGTCTATTTGTGGCCCACAGCCCTACATGACAGTGTCACTACCGGGGAAACAGTCCTGCCACCCGATGTGCTGCTCAATGTGACGGAGATCTGCACCTGGACTGTGTTGGCAAGTCCAAGTTTTTTTTTCAGGAAGCTTGAGAGCCATTGGTGACCTTGGCACTTAAGAAGGTTTTAAGAATTTATTTTTTTTTTATCTTGTGCTGCTTTTGATTACCGTTGCTGTTTTTCTTTTAAAATAAATGTCATGCCCCTTTTTGTGTTTTATTCTGTGCTTTAGGTTTAATGCTATTACTTTTTTATTGTATCTTTTGTCAATATTTTGTAAATTATTATTATGATTAACTGTACGAAGACTCTTAGGTGAAACTGATGACAGAATCCTGTTCGTGTGCGGCTCAGCCTGTCTTTAAGCGCCTTAATGTCTATTTTCACTGCTGAGGTAACCACTGAACGTTTTGTAAAGCACAGCCACCGTGCTAGAGGCCAGGTGGCACATCAGCCTTCATAGTGCTCAGAAGGACTCAATGGTTCACACACTGTTTGTATTTTTTAATTTTAACTAGAGGACTCTGCCCCCTACTAGCTTTGCTTGCCCACCCGGTTTGTTTTACCGGCTGAACGCACGGTAAGGAGATGCTGTCGGATCATGTTGTCTTGCTGGCGAGCTGTGTGTTCTGTTTGTCACACTGCACGTCAGTCATTTAAAAGCCTATATAGCAGTTGTCCTTTTGCCACTTCTTGTCTCTGCCAATCGCACTGAGAAGTTGGGGGGCTAAATGCACGCTATGGAGAAGTGGTCGGAATCATCTGCTGGTGAGCTCCATGTTCTGCTTGTCACGCTGTGCGTCGATCATTTAAAAACCTGTATAGCAGCTGTCCTTTTGCCACTTTGCGTCTCTGGCGCTCGCATTTAGAAGGGGTTTTGTAAACGCACTCTATGGAGAAACGGTCGGATCATCTGCTGGCTTGTGCTGCTGCTCCTGGCGAGCTGTGTGTTCTGCTTGTTATTGTTTTAAGAGCTGGGAGCACATGAAACGTGTCTGCCAAAAGCATTCCAACAACTGCTGGGTTAGATGTCCGTGAACTTGTTTTAAATGTTGTCTCAATGCCTTGTCTCACTTGACGTTTAAGTGTCTCTCGCGGGACGTCAAATTGTCTTCCGAGAAGATCACGTCTCATCTCCCTCCCAAGATTTTTTTTTATGATAGAGAGATGTTCCAAATTTTCTAAGAGTGAAATTTGATTCTCACTTCATTATTATCTTTATAGCTTAGGTTGTAAACCCACAAACTTGCTTTGCAGTGCCATATATTAAACATGTCTTTGTATGTTGGATATTGTATAATGTTTTCCACAAAGACAGGGGCTCAGAAACATAAATAATAAATCCAAAGGAAGTGATTTAAACAAATATTCATTTAGTTTGTGAAGTTTGTTATTAATTTTTTGGCCAGCTGCCTTATTTATATTTAAAGAAGCAAATATGGTGCTGTTAATGGAGATGATATTACAGTTAAACTCATCAGGAAGATTACCTGGCATCGATGTATGAGCCTAATGGCTGTCTGTCCTGGTCCCCAGTTTGAGTGTTTAGCACTTGTGTGTGTGTGTTAATGCTCAATTTTTTTTCCCCTAATCCTACAGATACTTACTGCACATCTTTACTGAAGCAGGATGCCTGGAGTGGTGCTTTGTCATTGGCCTTATTTTACGAGAAGTCTCGGTCATCAGCCAGGTTGTCGCATTCCTTCAGTGCCAAGAAGTGCCACCCGAGACTGTGCAGAGCATCAGAAATGGCCTCCTTGCTGTTGACACCTGGGCAGTTACTGATTGGTATGTCATATTTCATCACTTTGTGAAATGTTTCTGTGCTGCTCCTAGAATTTATTTTGTTGATGATTTTTTGTAAATTATTATTAAATGACAAGTGTCACGTAAACCATCATTATTATGTTCTTAAAATACTCCTTAAGAAAGACAAATGTGCTGGAGAACACAATATGTGATGAAGCGTTTTTGCGAGAAATGCCTTCTACAATTTACAGCATCATTACTGTCACGTGTGCAGAATGCAGTGAAATTCTTACTTGCATGTGCTAATCAACATGCAACACATCATCTCCCTCTGTGGCCCTGACTAATTTACTTAAAGCCCGTGACATTTATATCTGCCTCCTCGTATTGCTGCTTCTCGTCTGCTTTTAGGGAATGAGAACAGTTCTTGTCATTCTCATTAATTTCCTTCACGTCTTAATGAAATACTCCACCCAAAAATACATTTTATATTTTACTTACCACAGGCACTTAGTAGTGATGGCTGAGAAAAAATATTTAATCTCACATTTTCATGCAGAATAGAGATAAAATACTTTACAGTGTAGCAGAAGGCAATAGCAACCAATGCTGTTCAACAGCAAACAATGTCAAAACATCCATTGGAAAAAAAAAAACCTCTCACATTACTCATGTCGCATAATCTACATGTTATTTATCTAGTTTTGTGTACAAAATGCCTGCTGTTTGGCTATAATGACATACAGTGCATCCGGAAAGTATTCACAGCGCATCACTTTTTCCACATTTTGTTATGTTACAGCCTTATTCCATATTGGATTAAATTCATTTTTTTCCTCAGAATTCTACACACAACACCCCATAATGACAACATGAAAAAAGTTTACTTGAGATTTTTGCAAATTTATTAAAAATAAAAAAATTGAGAAAGCACATGTACATAAGTATTTACAGCCTTTGCCGTGAAGCTCGAAATTGAGCTCAGGTGCATCCTGTTTCCCCTGATAATCCTTGACATGTTTCTGCAGCTTAACTGGTCCAGCTGTGGTAAATTCAGTTGATTGGACATGATTTGAAAAGGAACACACCTGTCTATATAAGGTCCCACAGTTGACAGTTCATGTCAGAGCACAAACCAAGCATGAAGTCAAAGGAATTGTCTGTAGACCTCCGAGACAGGATTGTCTCGAGGCACAAATCTGGGGAAGGTTACAGAAAAATTTCTGCTGCTTTGAAGGTCCCAATGAGCACAGTGACCTCCATCATTCGTAAGTGGAAGAAGTTTGAAACCACCAGGACTCTTACTAGAGCTGGCCGGCCATCTAAACTGAGTGATCAGGGGAGAAGGGCCTTAGTCAGGGAGGTGACCAAGAACCCGATAGTCACACTGTCAGAGCTCCAGAGGTCCTCTGTGGAGAGAGGAGAACCTTCCAGAAGGACAACCATCTCTGCAGCAATCCACCAATCAGGCCTGTATGGTAGAGTGGCCAGACGGAAGCCACTCCTTATTAAAAGGCACATGGCAGCCCGCCTGGAGTTTGCCAAAAGGCACCTGAAGGACTCACAGACCATGAGAAAGAAAATTCTCTGGTCTGATGAGACAAAGATTGAACTCTTTGGTATGAATACCAGGCGTCACGTTTGGAGGAAACCTGGCACCATCCCTACAGTGAAGCATGGTGGTGGCAGCATCATGCTGTGTGGATGTTTTTCAGCGGCAGGAACTGGGAGACTAGTCAGGATAAAGGGAAAGATGACTGCAGCAATGTACAGAGACATCCTGGATGAAAACCTGCTCCAGAGCGTTCTTGACCTCAGATGGGGCGACAGTTCATCTTTCAGCAGGACAACGACCCTAAGCACACAGCCAAGATATCAAAGGAGTGGCTTCAGGACAACTCTGTGAATGTCCTTGAGTGGCCCAGCCAGAGCCCAGACTTGAATCCGATTGAACATCTCTGGAGAGATCTTAAAATGGCTGTGCACCAACGCTTCCCATCCAACCTGATGGAGCTTGAGAGGTGCTGCAAACAGGAATGGGCGAAACTGGCCAAGGATAGGTGTGCCAAGCTTGTAGCATCATATTCAAAAAGACTTGAGGCTGTAATTGCTGCCAAAGGTGCATCGACAAAGTATTGAGCAAAGGCTGTGAATACTTATGTACATGGGATTTCTCAGTTTTTTTATTTTTAGTAAATTTGCAAAAACCTCAAGTAAACTTTTCATGTTGTCATTATGGGGTGTTGTGTGTAGAATTCTGAGGAAAAAATGAATTTAATCCATTTTGGAATAAGGCTGTAACATAACAAAATGTGGAAAAAGTGATGCGCTGTGAATACTTTCCAGATGCACTGTAGTTCTGAAATAAATCATAAACAGGAGACTGAAGTCTCATGGGAGTCACTTTTTGAATAGAAGAGGGTACTCTGGACCAATGAATGATTGGGAGAGGCGGGTCTTCAGTACAAAAAGTCACACCCACGAGTGTTTAGTGTCGTTCTGGAAGTGACTTTTTAACCATATTATAACACAAAGCATGCATATTACACATTTTGGGAACACAACAGGATAACTGACATGTGGTTTATGTAACACAACTAACATATTTTTTTTCCTCTTTTGCTTGGACGTTTTTCTCATCATCTGTCATTAAGCATTGGTCACCACAATTTGCTAATGTTATATCCTAAAATTGTCTCTCTCCATTATGAAGGAAAACATGAGATTACACTTTTTTTCACAGCTGTCACTACAAACTTCATGGAATAACTAACAAATAAAAAATATTTTTCGGTTGAGTATTCCATGGAGAAACATTTTTCCAAACCATTTTGTAATTTCTAGTCTTTATGAAATTATAATTGGGTGTCCACACACCATAGGTGGGCCTCTTTTACCTTCTCCTGATGAAGACCCCTTGGTGACTATGACAAGTTAGTCAACCTCACTATGGGTCTCTTGTTATCTGTTGTCATTTAAATAGTTAAATATCCCAGAAAGATTGTTTGATGTGTTAGTGCTCATTACGCATGACTAAAATATATTAAAATGATTTGTGCCAGGATAAAACTATTAATTAAAGAACACATCCTGGCAGACCTCTGCACAAAATGACAGCAGAACACAAACCATGTACTCCTTTTGTTTAAAGTGAGTTTGTTATTTGTAACATTATAAAAGTTCTAGAAATTGTTTTTTGTGACGTGTCTGAATGTCCTTAATTGTTGCACCTTGCACGTTGTTTTTATTTTATTGCACAATTTGCAGTGTCCCTTTTTCCTGATCATTTTGATAGATAATTCTTTACAGTCCATTGGTTCACACCTCTTACACCTGCATCAATATTGGAGTATTAGTGTAGTGCACTCTGATGTCCATCCATCCATTTTCCAACCCGCTTAATCCGAACACAGGGTCACGGGGGGTCTGCTGGAGCCAATCCCAGCCAACACAGGGCACAAGGCAGGAACCAATCCCGGGCAGGGTGCCAACCCACCGCAGGCACTCTGATGTGACCCCTGCAATCGTGCCATTTTGCGCATGTGTCGGTCTCGTTGATCTTTTACATTAAAGTGATAACAAGTTAACAAATATGAGGGTGAGTCAAGCTAAAGTCAGAAAATGGGATTTATTAAAAGATGGAGCAAACCTTAACAAAACTGATCATGTCAGTTCTCAATGTCATCTCCACCCTTCTCAATGCACTTGTGCCACCTACCTGGTACCCACCTACCACTCGTGCACTGCTTTCTTCATGTCGTCATCTGTCTTGAATCGACGACCACCCAGATGTTTTTTTAGTGGTCCAAAAAGGTGGAAATCACACTGTGCCAAACCTGGCTAATAAGGAGGATGTGGCAATACCTCAAACGTCAGTTTCTCCAGATAAGCCTTGGTGTCCTCAGCAGTGTGTTTACTGTCTTGCAGCCAAAGGACTGCCTTGAGACAGCAGGCCCCACTGCTTGGATCGAATAGCAGGCTTCACACTGGTCTCCAGCAAGTCACAGTAACTGGCATTAGTGACAGTTGTACCCCACAGCATGTAGTGTTCACAATAACTCTGGTGCATGACAAGACAAAACCTTTTATTCTGCCAGAATCCTGGCACTTCCAGGCAGATGGCGCAAGTGCATTGAGAAGGATGGAGACGACATTGAGAACTGACATGATCTGTTTTGTGAAGGTTCGCTCCATTTCCTAATAAATCCCATTTACTATCTTTAGCTTGACTCCCCCTCATACATTCTAAAACAGTCGCTTTCTATTATATGTCTGCTCCTTCATATTTGCTCTTGTCCAGTTTTGTCTTACCTAAGAATTTTTACGTCAACCTGTTAATTTATTTTGTTTTGTTTTGTTTCGACTGTAGTCTTGGATACAAACCCTTCCTCAACATGATCCGACCACATTTCCAAAACCTAGCTGAAGCGACTCCTGATCAAGTGCAGCCGGAGGCGTTCCAGCCAGTCAGCGCCACCAAAGGGACGGAGGTTGCGTGTCCGCGACAGGAAGACTGCCGCAGTTCTGTAAGCTTAACCAATAGTGTCACCACTGAAGGGATTGTCCCTGCCAGCAGGCTGGAAGAGGGAAACTTGGAGGAAGCAGACGAAGAGCGATCGCTGGAGGAAGGCACTTACGATTGCACCCTTTCTTAGAGAAAGCTACGGACCTGCAGTGTTTGTTGCTGGCATCCTGAAAACAGCTGCCAGACAGTGTACCTCAAGACACCCCGAAAACGTTAGAACTCTTTATTTTTGTATGAAACCAAATGAAAAGCATTCTCGCGAATATATATTAAAAAAAAAAAAAGACTACTAGAATAATATGTTAAAATTTGGGAAGCCATACTAATTGAAAGAGACCAGTTGTAAAAGTTTGAACAATTTAAGCTAAGACTTGCCAAGAAGCGTTGAGCGAGTACACAACTGCTAGCATTAAACGTCATCTTTGTTATGACCACCGACTCTCTCGGTCAGCTTTCCAGAAGCTTTCCACAATGCCACTTTGCAACTTCCTGAATGATAAAATCCTCTACGAAAATTAGATTAGGGTCAACTGTCTGTCCTGAAAGATGATGTCTCGTGGTCATCAGTGGGCACCTTAATGAAAGTGGAGGTGTTTTGCGTACTTTGGTTTGATGCCTCTATAAGTGACAGCCTTATTTTGCTGAATATTAGTACTGTGGGGGGGGGGGCAGATTTTTTTTTTTTTTTTTTTAATCTGCGATACTTTTACTGCTCAGATGTTGACAGATTTGGCATGCGAAGCTGGCTGGAGCACTGGCAGGGTAGGCATGCCCGCCATCTGTGCAACTGTGGTTCATTCATACTGTGAAAAACAAAATGTGTGCGTGTGGTGTGTGTGGTATACCAAAAATCACTAAACGTAGTCCGGGTTCTGTGAACACCTTCTCAGTACTTGCGGGCTGCCTTGCATTTCGGTGGTCTTCACCGTTTTGTTTTTCTTTGCATTGTTTCTAGCCACCAGGAAGTGGATACATTAGGGTGTTGGCATTCGCTTTTATGGCTTTTTTTTTTTTTTCTTTTGACTTCTGTATATTTGCAGATAACAAAACATTTTAAAGCCTTCCCTTTGGCTTTCTCCTACCCATTGGATGTTCTTCGTGGAAACCGAATGGCTACAGTGGGCTGCTTGGGAGACAAAAGGACACAATTTAAAAAAAAAAAAAGCCTAGGAAGCACATTCACTAATAGAGTTGGTTTTCCTTTTTATGCGGTATTAGGTCTGTGAACTACTTTTTTCAGACCTTAAAATATATATTTTGTATAGTATTTTAAAAGGCTATTGTACCTTATTGTGAATACTGTTTTGAAAAAAAAAAAAGTTGCTGACAAAAAAGCAATCGTGTGAATATTGTAAAGTACCTCTTTACATGCATGATGCATGGATTTTACGATCACTTCTATCTGCAGTTGTATGAATTCGACGTGGCCAGTGACACACGGGTCCTGACACCAGGGCGGGCAAACAAGCAGAAGCGGCAGGCGGCCCACTGGCGGGGCACACAGAAAGCCAAATCAAGAGTTCAGTTTAACTCCCATCATGTTCACTCTTAGTATTGTCGTTACATTTTTACTTTTGACTCCTAACGTGATTCTTTGACAGTCCCCTCCTTCACTGATTTATTATTATTATTATTTTTTTTTTTACCTGGATTGACTTCACATCTGCTTTGTTTGTATATACGGTAGTGTACCATGATGAATTTATGTATCAGACGTCTATGTTAATAGCTAATATTTTAAAGCATGTCCATAAGTTGTCCAGTTCAAAGTATTTTTGCAGTTTTATCATTGTATACCTGTATTTAAAAGAAGGTACATAAAGTCTATTTTGACTCTGCTGTATTTACAAAATATACAGTAGATTCAGTGACACGTATTTTAGAGAGCTTTTTTTCCAAGTGTTCGACTAGTTTATACCTAAAGCAGTATTAAAATAATGCAAGCATACGTTTGTAAAGGTGCAATTTAAATAAGAACACAGAAAAATACTTATTTTATACAAGAAATGGAATGGTATATTTTTTTAGGACATTACTGTATACACTTCTACTCCCCCGCCTCTGCGTGGACCAAAATAGTCTGAACTACCTTTTCTAAATTTGCTTTTCAGTACACGAGTATTCAGTCTCAGCCCCCCACACATCTGCGATGCATCATTAAGCAAAGGGTTTTTTTATTTTAGAAGGTTATTTTTTAAAGTCTGCAACATGTACAGTACACACCAAATTGTATATTTTATTTATTCATTTTGTTTTAAGTTGTCAGTTTGACAAACGAGTTGATGTAATGGGCTTTGCAATACATATAATTTATTTATATATATATATATATATATATATATATATATATATATATATATATATATATATATATATAAATAAATATATTCTAAGCAGTAAGATAGCAGACTAACTAACTACCTGCCTCATTGCTCCATCTTCATGTTCTCAAAGCAGAGCAGACACTTGCACTTGTAACTATCATGGATGGCCGTGGCCTTTGCAGCCCCTCTACTGCCAGGTGTGGTCTGTTATTTGAGTGTGACGAATAACTGGAGTGTTTTCAAATGAATACTTGGCTTACAATAATTGATTTTTTTTTGTTTTTGTTTTAAAGTATTTTCTATAACATTCATCCCGATGTTGTCTTGAAGAAGCAATTGATAATCAGGTTTCTCATTCTTCCTAAACTATTTTCATTTTTTTTTCTTTTAGTATTACCTAACCAAACAACTAACAATTAAGAAGACATTAAATAATGTAGTAAGCTCATAGCCGTCTGACCTGGACATCAATCATGTGCGACGTTTAACTACATGGGTGTCACTTGCAATGTCTGCAGGTTCTCTAGGTTTAAATAATGAATGCAATGCAGTGTATAGATTTTGTCTGTGTATTATTAATTTTCTACTTTGTTGTACTATTTTCTGTACATATACAATAAATTATTTTAAAAAGTGATGCAGAATATTTGTTATATTCTTGTTATGATTTTGTGTAAATTACATTATTCCACTTATGCATTTAGAAATATAATTATATGAAGTGGCAAAGATTCCCAGAATTGGTCATCAGGCGTAGTTATTGACTTTGACGCCAGGTTTCATATGCCGTCAGATTTGTTAATCTGTTTGCTGAGTAACTTCGTGCTGATTTGCTCAAATGTACATTTCTGACATTTATTCAATAATTGTGCATGCGACTTTGCAGATTTGTTTTTTTTCTCCCACCCAAAGGCAAAAAAAAAAACATTAGGTCACACTGAACTTCAAGACAAGGATGACATTAGTGGACTTGTCAATAATGAGTTATTTCCCCATGAATAGACTGTTAATCAGCAGCATTACACAAAGAAATCGCAGTAGGACGTGGTAACTAAAGATGTAGGAATGGAAGCTGCGCTGGGACAAGTGTATTGCATCTTAAGGGGAGTTTTTTCACAAGTGATCTCAATCCGGGTGGTCTGCTCCCAACCTCTCTCTCTATCTACTGCCACGCATGTGTATGTCTGTCATTCACCCTCCTTAACTCATCTTGGGTAAGCAATCCGACCCCAAGATGAGAGGGGGACACCAGTGCTAATGGTTTCACCTCTTTCTGTTCCCATAGCCTGGAGAAGATGCCCAGTGAGGACAACTGACTCTGACCCTTTTGGTTAGAGGAGTATAAAAGCAAGGCACTTACAGAACGTGGTGTCTCATTTTGGACCGACGTTTGAGAGAGAGGTTTTTCAAGCCAGACCTGATCATTAAGCACACAGCTATTTCCAGATTACTGTACGTTTTATAGAAACCCCATCATGTATCATTTTTTTTTAATCTTATTGTTTCTGTTAAACAAGGTGACCCAGCTTACACCCCAAATTTCTTGGGATCAGTTGTCAGACCTTGCTTGATCACTCTATCTAAACATTGTTAAATAGTTCTAGAAAGTTGATTCTGTTCATCTGGACATGGCCTCCTTGACTCCTCGCTCAAACCAGCATTCCTCCCTGTCCAGGATGTGCACATCTTCATCACTGAAAGAGTGACCACTGTCCTGTAGATGTAAATAGACTGCCGAGTCCTGGCCTGACGAGGTAGCTGTTCTGTGTTGTGCCATCCGCTTCGCCAATGGTTGTTTGGTTTCCCCGATGTATGATTCACGGTGAAAGGAGGCCATTTACGTGGAAAAGGAACGACCATCTCTGAACCAAGGAGGGGGCCTAAGGGTACATCTTTCACCATCTTACAATGCTGTGATTGCAGCCATTCCCCAGCTCTCTGTGAATGGTCCTCATGGCCATTGATCACATGGCCCATTGTTAGTCAATGGTGTTAGTTTCGGTCATTAAGCCAAGGTACTCTTTATAAGGTTGGAGAAACCTGCAGTCAACTGAGACTGAGGAAGTCAATTGGATGAGTGATGGAACGTATCTCCCTTGGAAAATAACTGTCCAGATGAACAGAATAAACATTCTAGCATTTCCTTACCTGGATTATTGAGCATGCATCAAGACATTGTTAAATAGTTGCATCCAGAATAATCTGCGCACATCATAAACAGAAAACTAAAGCCTTATGGGATTGACTTATTGCATTGAAGACTGGGCCGGTTCTAGACAGGTATATATGAGGGGGCAGACAGAAATGTGAAGGGGGCACATGGTGGTGGTGGCGGCGGAGGCCGGAAAGGGGTGCGGTAGTGGGGGTGCTCTGGATAACTGTTTTTGTCATGTAATTGGATTGCAGTTTGTCAGGCCTCTGCCCTAAGACCTGTCCAACTTGGGTGTCCCACCTGAAGGCTAAGCTTCTGCTGGTGTAGCTCTTAGGGTCACTGAGGCACACAAACCCCCTGACCACGATAAGGTGGCAATCCCTCAGGAGGAAAACTGAAAAATAAAACAACAAAAAATAAAATAAAATCTTCCTCATCAGATTATAACAACTAAAAACATGACGTTTACCTTAATTGGATGGCCTATATCAAATATATTCAAACCCAACAATAACACTTCTCACTATTTGCCAATATTAACAAAACTAAAAAGGGTAGGCCAAGTTATAAAAAAAAAAAAAAATCAATTCAACAAGTCTTGAAAAGTAAAACTGAAAAATAGAATAAAAAAATAAAGAAAAAAATAAAATTTATCCAGATCTTTACAACCAACAACATAAAATTTATCTTAATTGGATGGCGTAATTCTCAAATAAATTTGCAAAATAAAGTACAGTAATCCCTCGCTACTTCGTGGTTCACTTTTCGCGGATTCACGACTTCGCGGGTTTTTAAATACAAGTGATTGCCCGCCTATCGCGGAAGTTATGTTCCAGACCCATCAGCAACAGGAGAAAATCCGTGATATAGAAAGACCATATAAATAAACATTGTTATAGTTTAAGCCTTAAAATACCCATCCCACATGCTTTAAACACATGTAAACTTATAAAACACACTTTGTTAACACATATGATATGTGGATGTCGGGCTAAGGATATGAGTAACATCTCACTATTATAAAACATTTTAACTTCACGCAAGACAAGACAGTGAGACAGGAAAATAGGTGATGTAGAGGCTTTTAAATTATTGACAGGCAGAGCGACAAGCAGCACAAAGCCAGCACAAAGGTCACTTCTCCTTAGCGTTCATTCAGCTCCCTACCCCCTTGACAATGCAAAGTGGCAGGAGCGTACTGCGCCTCCGGGGAGGGGGGTTTGAGCAAACGTGCGTTCAGCTCTCACACACACACACACACACACACGCACACACACACTTCTTCTTCCGAACGCGCAGAGCGACAAGCAGGCATTTTGGCAGAAGCAGCACAAAGTCCATTTCTGCTCAGCGTGAGTTCAGCTGCCCCCCTTCACAAAGCGAGTGCAGACACATCGACGTCTGATCGCTGTGTGCAGTGTGCAGTGTTGGTCTGCGGTGTTTAAGAATGTAGAAAGTGTTTAAGAGCATAGGAAGTGTTTATAAGAGTGTGGGAAAGGTTAACAAGAGAGTGAGAAAGGTTTATAAGAGTGTGGGAAGGGTTTATAAAGCCTTAAAATATGTATAAATAATAAAATAAATATAGGTCGCTACTTCGCGGATTTTCACCTATCGCGGGGGGCTCTGGAACGTAACCCCCGCGATAGGTGAGGGATTACTGTAGCAATAAAATAAAACCTCTCCATATAGCCAATATTTACAAAACTAAAAAGGGTTGGCATAGTAATTAAAACAACAATTCCCCGTGTCTTTTCCTACAATTCTCAAACTAATTTGTAGAACACAACAGATTTAGAACAGAACATTTGAACTTTCTTCTTCTTTTTTGTCTTTTTGTCTTGTTTTAAGTTTGTTTGTTTTGCAAGCAACTGAACTCTGTTTGTAACTGAACAGCTCCGCTCTCCTTTCTCCTCAATCCACTCTACAACAACAGTCTCCTGTTTCCCTTTGCAAAAACTCTTACAAATTCATCCATATCCAAGTTATTAGTTATGGACCTCTCATGGGCCAAGATCACCAAATTCCTCTTTCTTTTATGTAACATGGTGCGCCGATAGGGGGTTAGGACCCATGACAAAGTGGAGAAGGAACTCTCACACGATGCTGAAGACACACCAATAACCAGGGCTGTTACATACAATTTATGGAACTCAGAAAAGGCTTCCTTGTACTCCTGCAGGAGTTTACACACAGTGGACAGGTCTGTTTCCTTTGAATATTTTTTGAGCAGCATCTGTTTTGCCACAAGAACTTCATTTTTCAGACTTACAACATCTGCTACAGTGCCAGCCATCACAGCCAGAGGGTGCAACAGGGTGGGATCTAGAAATGCGCTAGATTTGGGTACAAGAATAGATATGGCTCTCATCAGGTCAATGTTCTTGTGTGAAAACCTACTTTCCATTTCTGAAATGGCCCTGTCAAGGATGTTGAGCAGGGATCTTTTCAGAGACTGATGGGAGAAATGGTAGGTTCACCAGAGTCTGTATGGCCCAAAGTTGAGAGCACAACACTTTGACCCAGGTGTTTGCTCATTGTTCTCCTTCTCTTTGTTGGATGTGACTTGTCCTCAGCAGGAGATGACATTCGCCAACAGTCATCCTCACAGATGTTTTGTAAGGAGTCCAGTGCTGCACTAACAACCTCAGAAGCACTGCACAGATCAACTGACTGAGACTGTAGAATAGCATTTGCTGGTTTCAAGACACTGAGCTCCTGCACTAAGAACTTCCCAATCTCAACGAAGTGATGCCTCTTAATTTGGCATAGCAGGCCTGATGCCTCAGTGCACAGGTCAACTGCAGCATCATCATCCTCTGTCATCTCAGACAGGATACTAAGGATTTGTTCTTGATTGTCCATAGTGCACCTTGTCACCTCACAGTGGCTTGTCCATTTGATCTCAAGCAGCCTTTTTAGAGAAGGTGCATCATGTTTATTGAGCACATAGTTAGTGGTGGTGAAAAAAGTTGTAGAGTGAACTATCCATCCATCCATCCATTTTCCAACCCGCTGAATCCGAACACAGGGTCATGGGGGTCTGCTGGAGCCAATCCCAGCCAACACAGGGCACAAGGCAGGAAACAATCCTGGGCAGGGTGCCAACCCACCGCAGGACACACACAAACACACCCACACACCAAGCACACACTAGGGCCAATTTAGAATCGGCAATCCATCTAACCTGCATGTCTTTGGACTGTGGGAGGAAACCGGAGCGCCCGGAGGAAACCCACGCAGACACGGGGAGAACATGCAAACTCCACGCAGGGAGGACCCGGGAAGCGAACCCAGGTCCCCAGATCACCCAACTGCGAGGCAGCAGCGCTACCCACTGCACCACCGTGCCGCCCTAGAGTGAACTAGATAGGCTAAAAAATCTTTTTGCACACGGCTCACTCTGCATGGCATGCACAAGCACTAAGTGCAGTTGGTGGTTGTAGCAGTGGATGTATCGGACATATCTGTCAAGCTTCTTTTGGAGCATTGCTTGTACACCACTCATCACAGAAGCCCCATCATAACACTGGCTAAGTATACTGTCAGCACAGTAGCCGGCATCAAAAAGGTGGAACAGTATCTCAGAGGTGATGGACTCTGCATCAAGTTGTTGCAAGTCAAGCAACCCAATAAGATGCTCCTCTGGCGTGGAATTTCTGACATTGCACCCATCACTGGTCCCATCACTTCTGAGGCAAAACCCTGCAGAATCAGCACTTTCAGATTTTTTCCTGACCTCTCCAAGCACCATGTCAGCCAGTGTTTGGATCATTTCCTTTTGGATATCCTTAGATGTGTATTTTGCATTTTTTGGGATACCCTTAGCAATGCTTCCTAGCTTCTCATCCTTCTCTATGGTATATTCCATCAGTTTTAGAAAAATACCTGAAGCAATGTCATCATCATTACCCACTGCATCTTGTCTGAAGGTTTCTGCAGTCCCACGGACCCCCAGCTCATTTACACAGAGAAACCTTCTAGCACTACCAGTAGTCTTGACATAGTAATGGTTTACCAACCAACATTGAATCCACAGGCCCCCCTGCGGCCTCTCTGCTTTTATGCTCAGTCCAGATGATTGAAGCGTCCACATGCCTCTGTAGCCCCTTGTCTCGATCAAGTGCTACTTTCTTCCAGTTGTTAAAACCAGTTAAAGTAAAAACTACATCCCTCTCATTAACAGTGCTGCCATATTTCCGACAGGGGAAACAGAAGCATTCGTCCCACACAACAGAGTACTCCAGCCATGGTCGTGTGCGCTACCAGGCAGGATTGAATGATCTTAATGTTGTACCACGAAATACACGTTTGGGGTAACTACCCAGTATTGGCTGGGATGGTGTATTGCCATTTAAGTCATTGGGTAGCTGAGCGGGTTTCCTTGGGGCAGCAATTGTTGGCAGAGGTACGGGAGAAGCAGTGCCTGTTGATGCCACAGGAGTAGACCTGCTAGCTGCTGTCTCTGATGTACCAGCAGCAGCATCACTGCTACTGCTATTGGTACAGACAGACAGGAGATGCGCCACACTTTTTAAAAGCTTGGAAAAAAGGATCATCTCACAGCATTAACTTTCCCTTTGTGAGCTGCTGGGGTGGAAAGTGAATAAGCTTTACTAAAATCGCTGTGATTACATCAGTATATGAAACGAGAAAACCGTTCGAGTGCAGAGTTGAAAGCTGTGGGCAGGGCTTTGTGTCGGGGTCTGACAGCAGACAGGCTCACAGTGGTGCTTGTGGGATCGAGAAAGAAACACTTATCTACCAGACTGAAACTGTGAGAAGAACAATGGACTGTACAAATAGACTGTTGATGTATTTTTTACTTGTTGTTAATTATCTCACGAGTCGCTATGATTTTGACGACAGACATTTGCTGCTTCCTCAAAGCCTCCCGCTGTTGCGCAGGTCATTTTGCTCCGCTCTGCCTACTAAGAAACCTGACACCGGGTCATTTGCATACTATCAGTGATTGGATGTTTAGCTGGGGGGAGGGTGAGTGGGGGATCTCTGCCGAGTGCTGTGTGAGCCTGCGCACAAACAGAGCACGGAGGGACAGAGCGAACAAGAGGTGTAACCTATCATCTCATTTGCGTCTTTTCCAGTGGATTTTTCAGCTACTGTAGTAAATCTTGTCCATATTCAGTTTGTGAGTAATCTATTATTTTCTTTCTCAACTTCTAAAAGTTTGATTTAAGGGGGCGTTGCCCAGCGTAGAGCCGGCCCAGATTGAAGACAGGACTTTTGATCAGCAAATGAGGGGGAGAGGTGGGTTTTCATTTATGGATTATGCAATATAAGTAACTTGAGATTTTTGTCCATTTTTATTTCTACGAATGTTTTTCACATTTACCATTGTACAGCACTGGCCCCCATTGGGTTCTATTATATCAGAAACTTTTTTCTCTTCATTCTGCACAAAAACATGACATTAATTTTTTTTCCTCAGCCATCACTATCAACAAAATGGTGTAAGTAACACAAGAAATATAATTTTTGGGTGTATTTCTTTAATAACATTGTAAATAATTTTGATAAACTAACAATCCCATCTTTCACAAAAGCAGCATTACTGGAACTTAAAAGACAAAGAAATGCCTGGTGCTGACTGAGTGTGAAGGGAATGACCAATCTGGAAAGCGTTGCATTAAGTCTTTCAGCATGTCAGTATTCTGATCATCTCCATGAACATACTGAGATGCCACAGCGATGGAGATTATGCCTTCTTCTGAATTGGTCTCATTGACCTGGAAGTTAAGATAGCAAGATGAAATTAAAGTTGACTGGAAAGCCCTACCAGAAGGACCTACAGCGTACACCACAAGTGTGTGAGCTGCAGTTTGAGCATTTCTACTGGCTTGTAACCTATGGCAGGACTTTCATCCATTAACTACAACTTCAGCCTACTGAGTAAGTATACAGTAGTAGTAGAAATAATGAAAGACATTAATTTAGGGTTGGTAGGCAGTGGTAGATCATAGTCTAAAGCTAAATATTTTCTTCCTTACAAGATACCCCCCTATAAGATCTCAAAAGGCACTAAATTAATTACAAATATAAAACATAAATGTTTGTTTGCATACGTATTCACCACCTTTAAGTCAGTATTTAGAGGATGTGCCTTTGGCAGCCATGAGTCTATGTTCACAAGTATCTTTCTCTATCAGCTTTGCACATCTGGACTCTACAAATTCTCCCCAATCTTATTTGCAAAACTGCTCAAACTCTTTCAGATCACATGGGGATTGTGAGTGAGCAGCCATCTTCAAGTCCAACAACAAATTCTCAATTGGATTGAGACTTCTGACTCAACAAGTCCAAGATGTTACATTGTTGTTTTTCAGCCATTCCTGTGTAGCATTGGCTTTATACTTGGTGTTGTTGTCAAGCTAGAAAACAAATCTTCTAAAGTGCTGCTTCCTTGCAGAGTGCATCAGATTTTCCCTCATGATTTCCTTAGGTTTTATTGCATTCATTTTACACTCATAAGCCCTCTAGAGACTTCTGCAAAGAAGAATCCCCATAGCCTGAGGCTGCCACCACATGTCACAGTAGGGATGGTGTGTTTGTGATAATGTAGCAGTGTAACATGGTGTTCTGTCATGGGCAAAAGGCTCTGAGTTTGTATTATTTTTTTTTAAAGCAGTGCCTTTCTTTTTTACCACACTCCCATAAAGATGAAACTGGTGAAGCACCTGGACAACAGCTGTCTACACAATTTCACCAATCTGAGCCACTGTAGCTTGTAACTCCTTCAGAGTTCTCAGTGGTCTCTTGGTGGCCTCTTTCACTCTCTTGTTGTCTTTTTGCATGATCACTCAGTTCTTGTGGACGGCCTGCATTGAGCAGATTTACAACTGTGCCACCAGAGTCTTTCCATTTCTTAATGACTGATTTAACGGGACTCCATGGTTATTCAGTGACTTGGATGTTTTGTTGCTTTGTGCTTTTGAATCACCTTTTAGTGGAGTTGCGTGAACATTCTTCTTCTTCATTGTGTCAGCCTGGCCATCACACTGGCTCACCACAAGTTGGACCTTCCACTTTCAGGGGCATTTATACTACAATCTAGAGAAACCCCAGACGTGATCTCCATTGAACCAATTCTGTGAATTCTAAAAAATAAGGTGGACTTGCCCTAGTGATGATTTAGGTGTGCAATATTAAATGTGATGAATACTTATGCCATCAAGTAGTTTATATTGTATATTTGTAGTTCAGTTAGACAACTTTGCAGAAAGTTGTTGTACTTTAACGTTAAAGAATCTTTATTTACTGTTGATCAGTGTAAAAAAGCCAAATTAAATCCACTGTGATTCATTGTTACACGACAATAAAATGTCAGAACTTCCAAGAGAGTGAATCCTTTTTATATTCACTGTGTTTATACTCTGTAGCATTTCCCTTTCAAAATGAAAAAAGCTTTTTATAAACAAAAGAGTAAAATTAATTTTACTTACTTTCATCTCTAACCAGAAGTGCCAGGCAGAGGAACTTAAGCCACGGTAAATTGACACATTCCGCTCCCCACTATGTCCATCTCCACTTGTAAAGGACCAGTTTTTGAGTTGTGTTCCATTCTTGGTTTTCAGGTGTAAGAACAACTGACTGGGCCCTTGAGGATGACAAAAAGAAAAGGTCACCATCTGACATTATAATTCACAACCTTTCAGCCACAATATGCAAGGTAATGATTAAAACATGAAGAGAATGAAACAAAAAGTATGAGATGTATTTTGGAAATACTAACAATCAAAACAAACAAGATTGAAGCATACACTACCTAAGACTTCAAACGTTAGGTTGGTGGTCCCCCACGGCGTCTCATGTCTGTCCAGTAGAGTAAAATTAAGGGCATGCTTAGGGTGCACCTCTGGGGCTGGCAGGTACCACTGCTTCCTAACAAAGCAAAGCCCAAAGTAATACACAAAGATAGTGCTGTAACTGGTCAGAGACTACAAGCTATCTAGACCACCAATTCAGGAGTACGTGCTTAATTTGGGTAACTTAGAGACAGCAGCCCTCTCACATTTTACAGCATGTTGTAAGCATATAATGGTAAACAGAAGTGTCACTTTTATAAGTTAATAGCAACAAAGGGACAAAACATAAAGAAGATGAAAAAGAAGTCACTCCTCAATGCAAACATAAACAGCAAGAAACACAACGCACTCCATTATCATTTGTAGAAGTAGTACATACCTTCAGATAATTACCCAGAAAGTTAATCTTCTTGGGTGGCCCAAGACTTACATACTGTTTGTATATTAAACATCTAATTATTTATGACATCACGGGCACTTTGTTTTGTAATTAATTTCTTACGTAAGTAGTTTCCTAGTACTTAAGCTTATTCCACCATTAGCGGTTCTGGATGAAGAGCGAGTGCCGTGATGGTGTACATCTAACCACACGCCATACAGCATCAGTCCTCTTACTCCATCACAGCTAAAGTGAATATATGTTTTGCTGCATTTTCCTTTAGGGAGGTTCATTTCACAATGTGAAGCTACAGAAGATGTTCTGTTTTCATACTTCATTTTTTTTTTTGTCCCCTCCTTTTTCTCATCCTGTGCAGATGGTGCAATGGTAGGGCTGCTGCCTTGCAGTGAGAAGATCATGGGTTTGCATCCCAGGTCCTCCCTGCATAAAGTTTGCAAAGTGCTTTGAGTGGTAAGAAAACCACTACAGTATATAAATTTAAAGAATTATTATCACTATGCTAGTTTTCACTTTTTTTTTTTTACTGTTGACTTTGGATCAACTCCATGTTTTCACTGCACCTATGGACAATCTTGTTTCATTGGTGTTAACTTGTGTCATGATACTTACGTAATGGCAAACTGGAGACATGAAAAACTACAGTCTTGAGCTGTACTCCGACAGTCAACACGAATGGAATCGTTGATTTCGGGGATGTGTGGAGTCACGTAATCCATTCCAGTATAATCCATGCTAGTGATCCATACCCCAGAGTTCTTCGTGACCACTTGCCCAGTGAGGTCATGGATTGTCCTGGTTGTGTGCTAGAAACAAAATCACCTCAACCATAAGTACGTGTGTTCATCTGCCAGATTGCTCATTCTAAATTGTGACAGTAGACTTGTGTGAAATTTGAACTCTTCACGTTTCTAACGGCAAGCAAACAAAAATCTAATAATTCAGTTTGTTATGTTTTTCAGTTCCTTACTCTGTGTCTCTCTTGTTGTAGTATGGGCAAACATTTTTCTAAATGTGGTTTGCAAAGACTGTCATGATTTAACAGCATATAGGGAATCCATTCCTGGACAGGTTTATCCATTCCCGGGAACTCGGAAATACCACATGTCATTCCCGGGAATCCCAGGCATGACACAGTGCACGGGCATCTCACATGTGAATGGTTTTAGAACGACTGACACTTATTTTTAATAAAACTACTGCAATATGTTGACACAAATAAAAGACTAACCTTATCTACAAGCAGTTCATGCTGTCACATAAGTACATGTAGAAAGCACAACGTGTCGAGCGTGCGGTGGTCCAGGCGAGAGCACACCTTCGTGCAGAGTACACCAGCCGCTGAGAAAGCACGCTCTGCCTCCACTGAAGTAGGCACCACAATCATCAGATACTGATACACTTGTTCTAAACAACGCCCGCGCTTGCCGTTGCTCTGAAACACCGCCATTTCAGCTTTTACCGATGCAACCAGTTTCTTGTCATCATTCTGTGATGGCAAGTTTCTTGGCACAGATAATGCAGATGCAGCAGAGTGACGCAATGCAATTTCAAGTTGCTGTTCAAAGCTGTTGCCCAATGAAGTGCAAGCTGCAGCAATGGCGCCACCTTAATTATTTTCAACTATAACTGTTATTTCTTGATCGATTTTTACACACTATATATGCGAGCTTGGCCATTCCCATTTTCCCAGGAATTACAGCATATGAGTAGGTTAAATACAAAAAAAAGGCATTCTCAAAAGAAGACTGATCATGTGGTTCATAAATAACTTAAAACATTCTGTTCCAATCCTTTCCTTTTAATTCAATTAATTGTGTGTTTATACCTTAATGTAAAATGAAGAATTTGCTGCTGGTGCAGCTAATGCAGAAACTTTTAAGTATGCAGTGACAGAACACATGGTACAATGACAGCTGCGGGAGACCAAACTAGAAATGAGGAAAAGTATGAAATAAAAAAAAATATTTCAAATGTCAGATACAAAGATGCAACATGCACCAGGTAGAACAATTAACAATTAGTGACTGAGCTGAACAACAGGGAAGACATCACATAGTGAAGTGGCATTGAGTCAGAGGTGCAAGTTGATTTAATTACTAGGCAGACTGGGTCAAATACAAGACTTGAGTCCCTGTCACATAACACAACTTGTCCAGGGATTTTCAGTTGCACGCTTCATTCACATAATTTTAATGAGTAGGAGGCAGTTGTGTCGCATTTCAGGGATCAACATTCATGTAGTCGGACATGCGCAGTGATTCAATCTAACCAGTCTGCTACTCACCCCAACAAGACAAGACTAAGGAGCAGGCTTATAGATGTGTGAGAGCTGACCTGGAAGTACAATGCATATGAACACATTTACAGGGGACTAAGAACCGTAGGTGTTTTGGACCCGTTAAAAAGTAGAGAGTCTCTTCCGTCTGATGCCATGTGCTTTATGTACCACAACAGAATAGGGGAGGGCAGAGACTGCAACTGAACTTGGTGTACCTGTAAACCCATCACATGAGCACTGGCTTATTTAGAGAGCATGTTACTGACTGTCAGAAAAAGCAGCATGCTTGTGATATTTTGGATATGTTAAACTGTGCTGGAAAGTTGTCATGCAGTCATCTCATTTGACAATAACTGCAATATCTAGTTGTGTAACACGACATGCACAGGTGAGAAGTTCAGCAACTGCAAGCATCAAGTTAGATGTCCTGCCCAACTAGAAGTCACATACTGTGACATTGGCTAAAGAGGTAGTAGCTCAGTGACTCAGAGAGGAAGTACATATTTTTGATTCCTGTGGTATGACTTACTCTAATAAAGAGGAAGGGAAAAAAACTCAAACTTATTCTCTTCTTTCTGTATTTATATGTGGCTTGCAGATGGTTAAAACTAAGTTTTTTTTTTCTTTTTCTTTAAGCCATACTGTGGGTATGAGATTGGATATATTTGTGCTGTACTGTATATTGTCACCTAGAGAAATTGGAAGAGTAGCAGTAGCACTGTTATGTACAGAGTTGAATGAAATTCCTTCTTCATGCTTGACCAACATACAACATATTACCACTCTCTGGGGCCCTAATAAACAATACATGACTTTATTGTAGTTAGCAGAAAACACAAATCAGACTACCTCATATATATGCAGGTTTGAGATTATATACAGTACTGTATATTGTAACTGGAGTGCTCAACAAGGTTTTGATACAGGCGAACATTTATGTAAGTGCAAAAACACCTGTTCTCTCCTCTCTGAAGGAGAATCTTTGGAAAACTAGTACTGCTTTTAAATTTTTATTAAGAAGAAAAGAAAACCTTTTTAAATTGAGGGAAAATATACCAATAACAATTTGTTAACGATCTGCCTTTATACAGCCTCTCCGCTGTTTTATAAAGGAACGCCATATAAGGCCGTCCTTTCTCCTAGCTTAGCGGTTCTGTATTCTTTTATTGTTCGTTTATTACGATTGTTATAGTTATTGTGTAGCTATTTGAGACTCACTGTTCTGTTCAGGTACCCATTTCCTTTATGTAGTCCGCGGATTCTCCGCTATTTTTTGTTCGTTTATTACGATTATAGTTATTTACTGATTCACTTCTTTAGCTGACTGCCTGCTCATATAAGGCGCTCTGCTGTTTTTTTGTGAAGCAGCCTTTACACAGCTTTTCCGCTGTTTTATAAACGAACGCCATATAAGGTCTTCCTTTTTCCTTGCTTCACCAAGGATGCACCCTTTTTATTTAATCCACGGGTTCTCCGTTGTTTTTTTTTTCTTTTTTTACAATTGTTATAGTTCTGTTTGTATACCACGTTGTCAGTTCAGCACTCCGGTTGTAATATGACCAAGCCATGCAAGCTTACTGTTAAGAATGCAACGTATAGTTGTACAGGAGAAAAGCAATCTTGCCTCAAATCAATGGCAACCTTTTGTAGGTCTATGAACTTAATTTAAACTTTAGGTTTACGCGGTGCTTTGTTTCCGAAGTACCTGCACTCATGAATATGTCTGTATGCGTCAGTCGCTCAAATCCCCACGCTTTGCACCGGCGAAGTACCGCTTTTAAATTTTTATTAAGAAGAAAAGAAAACCTATTTAAATTGAGGGAAAATATACCAATAACAATTTGTTAAGGATCTGTTTTTTTGTGAAGCTTTCTTTACACAGCCTCTCCGCTGTTTTATAAACGAACGCTATATAAGGCCGTCCTTTCTCCTTGCTTAGCGGTTCTGTATTGTTTTACTGTTCGTTTATTACGGTTGTAATAGTTATTGTGTAGCTATTTGAGACTCACTTTTCTGTTCAGGTACCCATTTCCTTTATGTAGTCGTCGGATTCTCCGCTATTTTTTGTTCGTTTATTACGATTATAGTTATTTATTGATTCCCTTCTTTAGCTGACTGCCTGCTCATATAAGGCGCTCTGCTGTTTTTTTGTGAAACGAAACGCCATATAAGGTCTTCCTTTTTTGTTGCTTTGCCAACAGAAGCAGCCTTTTTATTTAATCCACGGGTTCTCCGCTGTTTTTTTGTTCGTTTATTACGATTGTTATAGTTCTGTTTGTATACCATGTTGTCAGTTCAGCACTCCGGTTGTAATATGACCAAGCCGTGCAAGCTTACTGTTGAGAATGCAATGTATAGTTGTACAAGAGAAAAGCAATCTTGCCTCAAAGTTCAGTCAGTTCACGTGAGCCGCTCTCTTGTGTGATGTTGCGATGTCCACGGCTTTATTTAATGTTAGCTAAGACCCGGCACTTAAAAGTTTCTCGCTACAGCAATTTTAACTCCGTTACAAAGTGATTCAAAGTCTCGTTTATACCTCGTGTCTTCTCATTAAACTTGTATCTCGCGAATATGGTATTGCAAACGGCAGGGGGAGCGTTTCTATAAATTTAATTTAAACTTACGGTTTACACCGTGCTTTCTCAATTGTGTAATGAATGTTTTCTTCAGCGCTCTTTGGGGCTGTTCCTTGTTTTCAGTTCACGTGATTACGTAGGAGGCGTGATGACGCGATATGCAACTCCGCCTCCCTCCCACGGCCATCGAGCTGCACTCTATTACAGTATATGGACAAAAAAGAGGTTCCAGTTATGACCATTACGTGTAGAATTTCGAAATGAAACCTGCCTAACTTTTGTAAGAAAGCTGTAAGGAATAAGCCTGCCAAATTTCAGCCTTCCACCTACACGGGAAGTTGGAGAATTAGTGATGAGTCAGTCAGTCAGTCAGTCAGTCAGTCAGTCAGTGAGGGCTTTGCCTTTTATTAGTATAGATATACTAGGGGGTCCGCCCACTGCTCGCTTCGCTCGCCAGCCCCCGTGTTTGGTTAATCGAATATACAATTTTGAAAGCTTGTTTTTTTTCTTTGGAATTGTTTCAGTTTCATTATTTGCACTTTTACTTTAAAGCTTCAGTAAAAACAATATTTGGAATTACCTTTTCTTCAAGATCTCATTGAATTATGATTCTGTTTTTGGACTTGCATTGTGACAACGCAACGTATAACTGCCCATGAGTGAATACCGTTTCTTTTTCTCTAATAAATGGTCCGACTTCTTCAAATGTTTGTCCCTGTGATTTGTTAATTGTCATAGCAAAAGTTATTCTAATGGGAAACTGTAAACATTTTAATACGAATGGCATATCAAGGTCTCCATTGGTGTCTAATGTTATTCACGCAATATTTCTTTCTTGTTGCCTGTTAAAATTTGCATCGCTTATCCGTGATCATAAATATACACCTGACCAAATTGTTATTTCTTCAAAATTAAACTTGTTGTTTTACAGCTTCTCATAGCGTATGGTCCATTATTGTGTAAATCTACGTTTTGAGCATTGAATGATGCGAAGGTGAAAAGATTTTTTTAGACTCGTATATTTTGCCTGTAGTGTTTGTGGATTCTGTGGTGAGCTGGCGCCCTGCCCGGTATTTGTTCCTGCCTTGCACCCTGCGCTGGCTGGGATTGGCTCCAGCAGACCCCCTGTGACCCTGTGTTCGGATATAGCAGGTTGGGAAATGACTGACTGACTGTTTGTGGATTTCACTTTCCCCAAACATCAAATGTTTTAATTCTCTTGGATACGCCTCCTCACTGTGTATAAACACTACTTTTCCCTGATGGCAACACGAATTAGACGATCTACTAGTCTCTGACTTAAACTTCAAAGCCTTACAATATTTCCATACTTCAGAGATATCACCTATGTCCATATATCCGATCTCTATTCGCCTTTTCGTTATTTCTCCGAGTAATAATTTCTCTTAGTAAAGATCGCATTAGTGCTAACAATCTTTTTTTAATACTTTCGAATTTTTCTGCTTTTATATCCTGTAACTTGCTTTGCATGTGTTTTGCGCCTACGTTTTTTTTGTGTCTTTTGAATTCCACGGTTTTCATTATCTCTAACCTGCTCTGCATGTGTTTCACCCCTTGTTTTTGAACCACTTTATGACGTTTTACTTTGTTTTCTACTCCTTGTCTTTTATTTTTGACCTCGCTTTGTCCTGCTATTTTTTCAATTACACTTGGTCCATGATGATTTTTTCCCCTTTTTTTGAGTAATAATTTCCATTTATTTGCACTAATGCAATCTTTTCTTTTTTTTTTTGATACTTTCAAATTTTACTGCTTTCATATTCCTTACCTTTCTCTGCATGTGTATCACGCCATCGTTTTTTTGAGCCTTTCGAATTCCACTGCTTTCATAATCTCTTATCTGCTCTGCATGTGTCTCGCGCCAACCTTTTTGAACGTTTTTATGAAGTTCTACTTTGTTTTTTACTCTTTCTCTTTTATTTGTGAGCCCGATTGGACCTGCTTGTTTTTCAGTTCCACTTGTTCCGGGCTGATTATTACTTTCCTTTTTTTCTGAATTTGCACATAGATTATTTTTCTTATTTACATTTTTTTTCTCTCCTTTGGTTAGTGCAGTGATTTGTATAATTTTTTTTGATAATTGCTAAGGAAGGAAGAGAAGGTAACAAAGGTAAAGAAAGCGATCACAATCGAAACGAAGAAGGAAATTGTGTGGAAATATGAGAGTGGCATTCAGGGACCGATCTCGCTAATATGTACAGCATGTCGAAATCCACCATCTCGACAATTTTACAAAGAAAAGATTTGTATAAAGTGGCTCCTTCCAAACAATAACCACCTTCCATTTCATTCTCCTCCTCCTCCCTTCCTGCAGCCCAAAGATGTCAACTTAAATGGTGAGTACAGTATGAAATTGTTGTTTCTGGTAGGCTAGGCACTTTTTATAACTTTTTGGTTAGTACATTACAAAAATTATTGGTGTTTTGGTAAATTATGCACATTATACAACCCTTTTTTATTATGAAAAGGTTAAGTAAGTGTTGTTGTGGGAGGTTCGGAACGCATTATGGGTATTTCCATTATTTCTTATGGGAAAAATAGTCTTGACTTACAACCAACTTGAGTTACAACCAGCCCTTGCGAACGAATTGAGTTCGTAAGTCAAGGGTCCACTGTATATATATATATATATATATATATATATATATATATATATATATAATGTGTGGGTGTGAACCCTTTTGTAAAGTGACTTTGGAAAATGCATTTAAAAGAAAACCAAGTAAAGTAAATAATGTATGGTGACTCTTGAGTTCAGTAATTTTCTTGTGTTTTTTTATTTCCATGTAATTTTCTGTTTTATTTGAAGTATGCCATTTTTATAAATCTGTATAACACCATTCAAATTGGATCTATGCTTTATATGAAGAACTTGAACTGAAATTAAAATGTGCTTAGTATGAAAAGTAAAAAATACTTGACTTAGAAAATCAAAATTCTTACTCACTAAAACCTACATCTACAGTAATACCCAGAACAAACAGACTTGTAGCAACATAACGTGTTATTAATTCAAAATCTTACCTCAAGGAAAATACGCTTTGGACGAGGGCTGGCAGGATCAGATGAGAATGGAAAAAAGGTGCCACAAAGAACCAGCACACCCATTGCAACAAAGACAGACACACACAGAAAGAGTATTTCTTTTGTGCACTTACTTAAATAAAAAATAGGCACCTAAAAATAAACAGACGAAAGCATGTGTGAAATAATATAGCCAGGTGTTTACACTCTTTAAAATCAGTCAATAGTTAAATCGTAAAATCTAATACTGACCGGAAATGCTCTCTATACGCGGAGCACCCAGAGCAAAGTAAGCCAAAAAATGTTATTATTATAATTGCAAACCCATGAGAATTAAACTTTTCTTTTTACTAAAATATTGAAAGAATGTCATGGAGTGGTGAACTTTGATGACCTGTTCACTGGAATTGTCTGTTATGGCTCAAAACTAGCTGTGCTCATGTGCTAGTGTTTTTTGATGTTAATGTAGACATGTGTGTATTCAAAGCCCACTGCTACATCTTGATTACCTGATCCTTGTAGATTGTGTTTATTATGTTCTCTTAATCTCCTTCTCTAGCTTTTCTATGCCACAAGCATTGCACTGCTTATGAAAAATTCTACTAAATATGCTTTGTTTCAGTGGTCATCTTCAACAGCGCAAGTCCATATAAGTAAGTCCACTTATGTTGTTGACATCTAGTGCTCTTCCTGGCATTACAAGACTGCTGTACAAATTGGCAATTACAGCACAAGATTATGACTTCAGTTAAAGACTATCCTAAACTGCCTATGTGAGTCGTTTACTACTACTAATTTTTCAACTACAGGCAGGTGTTAAGATGAAGCTAACAATAACACTCCTGTAATATTTGAGCTCTGAAATTGTAATCAATCTGTTAAAACACTTATAATGACACCATAATGAGGATCTAGTTGTGTCCTGGTTTTCTGGCAATATGTGTCAGTGTTAGAGGACACTTTAATACACAATTAAGGAGCATTCTCTTGAGCATGCTATTTCAGTTGTTTTATGCATAACCCAAGTGTCACTTCTAATGACAACCAAGTACGGGCCCATAGCCCCCTTTTAATCTGCATAATGTTACACCCATTTTCCACCAAAATCTGCAAATACTTGAGCAATTTAACTCAAAGTATACAATTACCTGTCAACACAACTCTGGTTTATGTGGCTTTTCATAAAACTGGCCCATGCAGTATATCCCTGGATTAGACTTAGCCATCTTATTGTGTGTTTGAAGTCTAAGCTAATTCTGCAGATGTTTCTAGCAAACAAAATAATGAAGATAACATGCACAGCATAGGAGAAGAGCCACATGAGTGTATATTGGCAAAAGGAGACATACAAAGGTTTGAATACTGAAAAAATACAGTTTAAAAGGTGTTAGGAACTCCACTAGCTAAAGAAAATAAGTGGTTGTTCTTAGAGTGGAATCTAACCCAACATACTGTAGGCTTTTTTTTTTCTAGTACTGTTAAGAAAATGCCTGCTGTGGAAATTCTCCAGATATGGCACTCAATTTTGATCTTTCAGTATACCATTATCATCAAAGAATATATCACCCATTTAAGTTCCTGAGTAAATTATGCAGCTTACAAGATAGGTTGCCAGAATGAGGGTGCTCCCCGTAATTAGAAAAGCCATCACAATATCTAGTGATTCATCTCCAACACTGCGTCCTAGGATTGCACAGAAGCTCTCAAGGACCAACCAAATCAGGAATGTGATGTGCATGTAGGGAAGAGACAAGCCCAGAAGGTACTTCACTGTGGACCCTAAAAGTGTAGCACATTAAACACTATTAGCATATTATTTCTTGATTTTCCTGAAATGATGAGCAAATAATACATAATCTTGGTATTTGAAAGATGAAGCCATTGTGGTTACTTATATAGATACTGCTGTAAAGGATTAAATGCATTTTATGGAAAAAGACTGCAACACTGTGAATAATTTCAATTGGCACTCCAAGTTTAACATTTAGAAGTTCCTGCTGTTGTTCCTTTTTCAACAAGGGTCTTCAAATTTCATTTGTCCATAACAGGCTTTCAGTGCTTGGCTTGGGCATCCAGAAGAAGGGCAAAAAAGACAGCCAGTTGTTTAAACCAGCTTGGTTAGGGGTGTAAAGACATCCATATTTCTATGACTTCCAAACCACTTCTACTGATATCCATTTGAGAGCACAACTTGATCTTCTGCCTATAAACGTAAGGCCAATGAGCTCCAATGTACTTTTTTAAAAGTATTTGTCTCTTATTTGACATGTCATAGACAAAATACTACAGTAGTTATATTCAGTTAGAGATGACACTGATCTAACACACAGTATATCTGTCAGGCCA
This sequence comes from Erpetoichthys calabaricus, assembly GCF_900747795.2. Classification (NCBI taxonomy): domain Eukaryota; kingdom Metazoa; phylum Chordata; class Cladistia; order Polypteriformes; family Polypteridae; genus Erpetoichthys; species Erpetoichthys calabaricus. The sequence continues at coordinate 25,235,803 of NC_041400.2, read as the reverse complement.
ATCCTGGCAGAAATGCTGGATTGGATATTGGAATCAAATCTGATTCTCGAACAAATTCAGTCATTGCTTTTGTAAAACATGTAAAATGCAGACAAGCAGAATAAGTGAATAATATCACATTATCCTGCTGTAACCTCCCTGTACTGGACCGCAGGTAATCGTACCATTTCAGAAATTTTCAGTAATGTGCAATTTGAAAATCCTCCAGGTGGAGTAGCGAAATGTTTAAATGTCTTCTTATCCACGAAGAACCTGCATTCAAATCCCAGTAAAAGCCAAGTGACAATCTTTTCTTAAATTATGTAATTTAAGTTGAATGATGTTAAAGAAATACTTCACCTAAAACTCATATTTTTGTAATGTTACTTACCCCATGTAGTTTGTAGTGGTAGCTAAAAATTTTTTTAAATACTGTATGAACCAGTTAAAATACACAAGACCCTGCGGCGGACCAACTCTGGACAATAGCAAACAATGTTTAAAATTTTCATGGAAAAAGAAAAAAAAAAACTTCACATAACTCACGTTACACAATCCACATGTCTGTTACCCATTCAAATACTTCAAAACTACATGCAAACAATAAACAAGAAAGACTTCTTTCCCACAGTGCTGTATGTTTGAATTAAGAAGGATATTCTTGACTAACGGGGGTTGGGTTGGGGTGGTTGGAGGCAGATCTTCATTTCAAATGCACAGTATTGTGGGAAAGATGTCTTTGTGACTTTCTTTTTAAGTTTAATTTTTTTCTATTTGTGATTTTCATTGTAGTTTCCATGAAAGTCGCATTGTGTGCCTGAATATGACTTTTAACTTACTATTACAAGTATAGAATGGAGCTTGTCTTCTGCTTGATACTAAAGAAATAGGTTTTGCCTTGTGCTGGACTTAAATGGCTCCAAAAGACAGATGGGTAGGTTAAAAAATATTTCTTGAAAATATTTGCAAATGTTACAAAAGAATCAATAACTAAACAAAAACAAAACAGGAGAAGCAGTGAACGGGAGGAGTTCTATTCATCACAAACATGGTGGTGTTGAGGGGAAAAAAAATTAGAGGCTACAGCATACAGTAAATAATGAAACAATAGCAAGAACAACAACAATCTTCAGACTGGTGTATCTCTGGAGACACAGGTGAGGTAAAACACATTTAAGTGATCAACAAGGCAACAGAATTGGAGCTATATGCTTTAAATGCATTGCTAAAGGCTGACTTAATTCAAAGTATACTACAATATCAGGCATTGGTTGGATGGCATGATAGCCTAATTTGCACACCTTTGTGAGATATGGCAAATAGGAATCATGGTTTAATGTTAATCATTATACTTCCAATTTCATATAATTATGTAATTAGCTAGTCAGTTTATTTCAGAAACCTAAATTAATTTACAAATTTGTGGGGGATACATAGTAAGAGTATGATTATATTGTCACCATCACTGTAAGTTATCCGTTATGCTGGTGGGTTAAGTAGAACGTTACTCATGCTTTCTAAATATTGTTATTCAAAGGAATTCCTTTCACTTCTATGATGCAAATGTGATCATCGTAGAGAAATATGAAAAGGAAAAAAAGAGAACCTGCTATTACAGCCCAGTTACAACATGTTTTCTAAAAGGTTGTGTCTGACACATATTTTTCCAAGAGAGAGTCTTGCAGAGTGTGTGCTCTCGTGTCCAACTGTTTTTACGTACAGATACACACATAATGTCTCCAGCTGACTTGCCATTGTGAACTGATTTGTAAACAAATTGAAGTCTACATGCAATTCATTATCCATCCATCCTTCTTCCAAACTTTCATTCTTTTTCCAAAATCTGTTTATCCTGAGCAGGGTCACAGAGCAGTTGGAATCTATCCCATCAATCACTGAGCACAAGACTAGAGCAATCCCTGGACAGGGCATCTACACATCACACACATCCCCAAGACCCAATTTAGTATTGCCAGTTCACATATCCTGCCTGCCTTTGGATTGTCTGATGAAACCAATGGTGATACAGGGAGTACCCAGGAGTTGAACCGAGGCATCATGGTTGTCTATCAGGTTGCGGGTCTGATGAATTTATTTGTATTAACTTTGCATATTCAGGACAGATATCATTACACAGCAATATCAGCTTTGAATCACTTGCAAAAATTATTTGAACACTTTATTGGATATGAGTCAAAAATCTGAATTAAAGGAGAAGTTTGGTATTTTTTGAAGAAAGGTTATTTCTTCACAATCATGGTATACAGTAATCCCTCGCTACTTCGCGGTTCACTTTTCGCGGATTCACGACTTCGCGGGTTTTTAAATACAAGTGATTGCCCGCCTATCGCGGAAGTTATGTTCCAGACCCATCAGCAACAGGAGAAAATCCGCGATATAGAAAGACCATATAAATAAACATTTTTATAGTTTAAGCCTTAAAATACCCATCCCACATGCTTTAAACACATGTAAACTTATAAAACACACTTTGTTAACACATATGATATGTGGATGTCGGGCTAAGGATATGAGTAACATCTCACTATTATAAAATATTTTAACTTCACGCAAGACAAGACAGTGAGACAGGAAAATTGGTGATGTACAGTACAGGCTTTTAAATTATTGACAGGCAGAGCGACAAGCAGCACAAAGCCAGCACAAAGTCCACTTCTCCTTAGCGTTCATTCAGCTCCCCACCCCCTTGACAATGCGAACTGCGCCTCCGGGGAGGGGGGTTTGAGCGAACGTGCGTTCAGCCCTCACACCCACACACACACACACACACACTCCTCGTTCCGAACGCGCAGAGCGACAAGCAGGCATTTTGGCAGAAGCAGCACAAAGTCCATTTCTGCTCAGCGTGAGTTCAGCTGCCCCCCTTCACAAAGCGAGTGCAGACACATTGACGTCTGATCGCTGCGTGCAGTGTGCAGTGTTGGTCTGCGGTGTTTAAGAATGTAGAAAGTGTTTAAGAGCATAGGAAGTGTTTATAAGCGTGTGGGAAAGGTTAACAAGAGAGTGAGAAAGGTTTATAAGAGTGTGGGAAGGGTTTATAAAGCCTTAAAATATGTATAAATAATAAAATAAATATAGGTCGCTACTTCGCGGATTTTCACCTATCGCGGGGGGCTCTGGAATGTAACCCCCGCGATAGGTGAGGGATTACTGTATATTAATTTGCCACATAAAATTGCCTTCTAAAGCAAAGCGGATTTAATAAATTTAAAAATACCTTGTCTGTTTTTTCAGTTTACAATGAGGCTTAATCCAATTAAGAGTCTCAAGGTAGGCATGAGAAAGGAGCAAGGACAGTGAAAAGATATGATACAAAACAACAGATTGACAATTTTACAAACTCAAGGTGGAGAGTTAAGCACCTGTCAATGTCTGTCTACAAAACTCTCTGGGAAATGGTGTTACATTTCAGCAAACACATTAAACTAAACTGTAATGACAGGCACACAAATAACTGAACCACAAAGTCTGTAGTTTTTTTCACCCCAGTTTCAGATTTTTTTAAGAAGACTGAATGAATATTTGTTACATGAGAGAAAAATATATCCAAATAGTTTTTTTTTTTTTAACAAATATACAGTACTATTGAGGAGTTTGTGATCCATTTAGTATTCTAACCTACAAAGTAGCTTATGGTAATGGTGACAGTATAATTATAATTATACCAACACAGCTCCATACAAGTGAAAGTTTACTTTAGGTCTCTGACACACATTGGCTGTCCTAATATAATTCGCAAAATTCATGAAATTGAAGTATAAAAATCTTTAAACTTTTAATCACTATTCCTGTTTAATGTGTAATAAGCAATTTATGCAGTTAGGTTTGGACTATTGTCTTTAAAAAAACAAAACAAAAAAACACATTTTAATAAGTGAGCACAGGTATTCAAAACCAAAATAAATCATCTACACAAAACAAGATTTCAAAATATCATCAGTTTCAAATTATTAGTTGTTTTTAATAATCACTGTCTGCTACTATAGTACAGTGCTCATATTATTTACCCTTTTTTAAATGCCTATGTTTAACATTTTGGTTTAGAAAATAAAGATAATATAGCCACTTCATGTTGGAGTTGAAGCCTGATCTTCGAAACACAAACTAATCAAATAAGCCATTATGCTATTCAGCCACTTTAATGATAAGCCTCTCAGTAAAAAGTAGCAATTGAACAAGTCAAATTCATGGTGATGTTTGCAAAGACTATGGTAATACTCACGTTTTTATGCAATCGTTTTGTTCACCCCACTGAATTAAAGCTGAAAGTCTGCACTTCAACTGCATCTGAGTTGTGTCATTTAAAATTCATTGTGGTAATGTACAGAACCAAAATTAGGAAAAAGTTGTCTCTGTCCAAATATTTATGGACCTAACTGTATTACCTATATTAATGCATAAAAATAAAAATGGTCTTGCATAAAAATGTAGACCTTTTCAAAATTAAAAAATTACTACAGCTACCAGAAAGTTTTATTTTTTATTTTTCTGATCAAAGTGAATGATTTTAAGACAACATGGCTGAATTCACAATACTGTAGGTGCCATTAGGCCTTATACGGATGGGAGTTCAGTAAATACAGGTTAAGCTTACCACACTGAGTGAATGAGTGACAGCAAAAGAGCTTGGTGGAAAGCGGAAAAACGACCATCATCAGTGGAACATAAGCAGAACACCATCCTTTTACAGTCAGGTAAACCAGGGCAAGGGACCACAGCATCAACGAGACATCGAAATACAACTCAGCCAGGACAAAATGGCTCACTTTATGATGAGGCTTTGGAGAGAAAAAAACACCAATCAGTGGGGTGATCAACAACAATGTTATTTTTTAATTAACCATGACTCTCACAGTTTAAATAAATTAGTAGAAGGTTAGAAATAGACTACCAAAAACTCACTAAACATTCTAATAAAATCCAAGGCTGTTGGCTTTTCTGTGCTCCCCCTTATTTACTCCTGTGGCATTTCCTGTCTTGTTTGATTCATGTTGTATTATGCATTCCATCTTTAAATCCGCTCTATTTAATTTATAGTTGCTGGAGGCCCAAAACTAATCCTGTATAATTAGAATGTTAATTAATAACATATTGTAGTGAATGAAATGTAAAATCAGACACTATTGTGGCCATGTGGAAAAAGGAAAGGTTGTGACACCAATGCTTGTGTGACTGCCTGGGTGGCTTCACATTTTTTAAATGTTGCATTTGACTAAAAATGCAATGGAATGAAGAGATTTGCAAAGCACTTTGGCATATTTAAGAATTTGAAAAGCTAGTTTGTTAACTGCTTTGTAAACTGCTGTGAGCACACCAAGAGAGGTACTATATTCTATATAATACAGTTGCCTCAGCCAATTTATACTGTATGAAATATTTCTCCTGGATTACAGCACTCCTTAAACAGGCTAGAGATGTGCAGTTTTATCAGTTGGCAGTTCTAAGTGATTCAGTGGGAGCCAGTATACCAACTGACTTCTACCAGCATGAGCTCTACATTTATAAAGAACTGTGCTAAAGTCGCCCGGTGTACCTTTGGGAAAGTGGGAGGAAGCTGGGTTCCCAGTAAAAATCCACATAGACAAGGGCAGAACATGGACTCTTGAAATGGAGAGACATGGCCAGGGCCAGGGCTTGAAGCTACATTATACCTCTCTGTACAGCATATTATAGTGTATAAAATATTTGGATGTGTACTGGCATAGCTTGTCAAGAAAATATGTCACAATAGTGTTTTTCAAGGGACTTTAAACATTGAGATTTATTGACAGTGTTAATTATTCCAGTCAATGGGGTTTCCCTTAGTTGATATCTGGACAAAAATGTGCAAGTGAGGCTTTAAAAAAGTCTTGGCTCCACAATGTATGTAGTACTTAGCATTATACATGGATCACTTATTGATCTAATACTGTATAAGGAAAAGGAAAGATGAACAGTAGCATGAAATGCTAGTAATTAATAAGAAGAAGATCTTATTGTGAATGGTAGAAGAGAACAAACATACTGATTCTGTGTGACCAATACAAGACAATCATTGTGATAAAAAATTATAGAGGCTTTATATTAAAAAGAATCTCAAAATTGCCCATAACTGATGGTCCCTGTAAAATACATTGAACGTTTTAATTTTCAAAGCTCATAAAATAACAGTATTGTCAAGTATGGCTATGGGCCAGTATGGTGTGCATATTCTGTTTTCTTAAACCACACTGAAATTGTCTGGAATAAAAGGACCAAACATTGAACATAGAGGTAGTTTTATTTGCTTCATTTGAAAATTAAAATCATTTTCATCAAGTAGAATTAAGAAAGATTTAAAATGTGTTATATAAAATGTGTAAAAAGCTTAGTTTTTAAAAGGTGGTAAAATACTCATAACATCAGTGCTCTTAACAAATGACAAGGCATGGTGTACATGAGACATTTTGAATGTTATAAGACTGCAGTAAAGTCGGGAAATCTCTACTGGATTGTTTGCATGCAAAAATGATGCAACATTCTCAAACCTGCTTATTCCAGTTAACTGTATGATCATTGGGGAACTGAGTCTACCCCAGGTATATCAGGTGAAAGGCAGGAACCAACCTAGAAGCCACTCTCGCACACACACACACACACACGTTCACACTAGTTGTGTTATGAGTGTCTACTTTTAGCAATTACTTTCTGTGTTATTCTGGCTTCTTGTGAGGTTTTAGTAATTAATATTTTTGTTTTGTGTGTCATAAAGCATTTCTAGTGTTGTTTATTAGTTATTACAGGTTCTGGTAAAAAAAAGTATACTTAATTATTTATATAATGTTTACCTTTTCACAATACTATACTGGTTTATTTTATGAGCACCACCATATTGTGACCTCTGTTGCTAGAATGCTACTCCAAGTAAAGGGCTCAGGCTCATACAGTATGACATTTGATGTCAAATATGTGATGGTTTAAATACCGGTGCAAGGTTTTACTGATCACATCACATATGATTTGGATTCAATCATCTAAAAACTCAAACTGTGTGTGTCTCTTTTACTGTTTCTGGTTACAGTCCCTTGCTATTCTTTTCAACCACAGTTTCTGATTAGAGGTTTGACTTCACGCAAAAGTGCCTTTTAGCTTTCTGGTTATGAACCTTTTTTATCTTCAGCCTTTGACTTTGTTAAATTTCCTGATACCCAGTGTCCCTGTTTTTCTTTAGGTTCAGTTTGCTAGGTGAACACATAAGGCCCAATTTAAAATTGATAGCCAACATAAAATAAAACTCTCTGGGATGTGTATCGAGCACAGAGGAAAAGAACAACACAGACACTGGGAGAACATGCCAGCTCCACAAAGACAATGACCAAGCACGGCAATTGAAACCAGAACACTGACTCTGTGATGAGAAAATAAAATGATCATACCCCACAGCACCAATTCTTTTCTAGGAAGACAATGAGTTGCAGCACAGTGACAGATGCTGATCCATAAAGGAAAACTGCAGCATAGAAGTAGTTATACCAGAACATGGCACGTCCAGTCAGATTAATAATGCCAGCAATGATGCCAGCAGCGATGATCAGGCCTCCGACAGTGACAAATGGTATATATAAAAAGGACTTCCAGTATCTGCCACCTGAAATAAAGAAACAGGTTGCATAAATAACATGGAACCACAAATGTTGACCATCTTTAGATTTTTTTTAAATTTAAATGTGAATAGGCCCACCCACTGACTAAGGCGATTTCTAAGAATATTGTGATCAATGGTGTCAAATGCGGCACTCAGATCTAAGAGGATGAGAACAGATAAACGGCCTCTGTCTGTATTTACCTGCAAGTCATTTACTACTTTAACGAGTGCAGTTTCTGTACTGTGATTTGTTCTAAAACCTGACTGAAACTTACAAGAACAGTATGTTTATTGAGGTGGTCATTTAGCTGCATAATGACTGCCTTCTCTAGAATTTTACTTAACAAAAGCAGGTTAGAAATAGGTCTAAAATTTTCAAAAACAGAGTAGTCAAGATTATTTTTCTTGAGCAGGGGTTTAGCAACTGCAGTCTTAAGACAGTCTGGGAAGACCCCCATATCTAATGATGAGTTTACTATGTCAAGCACACTATCAATTAGCACATCGGATACTTCTTTGAAAAAGCATGTTGATATTGGGTCAAGAACGCAGGTGGAGGGTTTCAGTTGAGAAATTATTCTATATAGATCAGGTAAATCTATCCTGGTGAAAGAATTTAATTTGCTTAAAATGGAATACCAGGGTTTAATAGGATCAGTATTGGGGGGGGGGGTGTACTATTTGCTCCCCCAATACAATAGGTGGCAGTCTTCCTGGGTTACAGTATTTGCATGGATATCTACACAGCAGGCGGGTAATTGCTGTTCCAGTAGACAGCACTTCTGTGGTCCATGGGGTCCACCAGGGGAAGCTGCAGGAACAGACTGTCCCCACTTTAAAGAACTTCTGCCTGCCTCAGAAGTGCTTCCAGTATGCAATGTTCTGGCACTGGAAGAACTCCTGGGACCAGCATACAAGAAACACACTTTCCTGCATGGGAAGTCAGAATCGGGAGAAAGCAGGCAACACTCTGCTAGAGGTGGAAGGAGAAGGAAAGAGTTCTTGTCTGTATGGTTATTAGTTGTGCTTCATTGTACTTCATGGTATTTGATACTTGGGAGGATTTAAAATCCATTATTTCAACCCATGACAGTGTTGGACATTATTGGATCTGGGATTTGGGGCTCAGTGGCAGCCCATACTTGTTACAACCGAATAGTACAGAACATTTCTAATTGAATAAATACTCCAATATCCAAGCCCACCGCCAACCTGACTTGGGCAGGACTAGATTAACAGTAGTATTAAGGAGCAGCAGACATCTAGGATTCAAAGGATTGAATATTGGTAGACCAGTCTTCAGTAGATTTCATTGAAACTTTTTTAGTACGAGATGCAGATAACTCCATATGTATTAGATAGACAGACAATTTGTTCCAGAGGGAAATTTAGCTTTTTTTATATAAACTTGATAAATAAATAAATATTATATTATGTCAAACAACAAACTCCTTTCAAGTACACACCAGAATGACTAAAAAGAACAAAAAATTCTGACTTGGCTGTCAGTCCCAGTGAGGCATTATGCAAACACACTACTGTTGGTATAAAGTAGCCCTCTCATTGTGTATTTTGACACACTTTCAGCTGATTAATTCTTTGGCTGAAAGTCCTCAGTGTTGGTGTGTCAGATGATGTACAGCATTGTTCACAGTTTTGTTTTAATTCTGTCCTCCTTCACTACCTCCAGGGGGTCCAGAGTGCATACAATATATGAGCCTGCCCCTTCAGTTAGCCTGTTGATTCGGTGGGCTTCTCTTGAAGTGATGCTACCAGCCCAGCACACCACAGCATACAAGAATTGCACTGGTCATCACAGAGTTATAGAAGATGTGAAGGATGTCACTACTAGGGCTTTGCAATGCCTTAAAAGTTCACACTGTCATTCTAAAACATTGACAATATAGAATACCATTGCTGTTAGGGGCTTGTAGAAATGTGCTTTTTAGCTCTGCGTGCAGTAGCTTTATGGTCTCACAGATCGCTGCAACGTTGCATACGTAGTGGTATTCTGTAATGTTATTACAATGGTTCAAAGGTGATTTGTTCCAAGTTCATTTACAGTTGCTACAAATCACAATGAGGTATTGGCTTGAAATTCTAAAATTATATCTGCCTCATCATAAAATGTATTTGAAGAAATGTCTACTAGCAGGAAATTAGAAGTTACTAATTACTGTTGTTCACTGAAACATGACATCCTCGTTCTACCATCTTTTGAGCAAAAAAAAAAAAAAAAACAAAAAAAGTAACTCAGCATGCATCATAGAAAAAAAAATTATACATATATAATGTATATACAGTATGTGTATATATCACACTTTGTTTGATAGTGGCTTAGCTATAGCGCATAGTTTGCCTTTTTTATGTGTGCAAGTGACATGCCACATAAAGCCGAGTGTTTATTGCTATTGCGAGCTTGCAATGTACGATATGCATGTAGGAGGTCAATGACACTAGCTATTTTTTTGCTTTGATATACAGTATAATCAGTTTATTTTATATTTATGTATATACAGTGTAATTACATTCCGTGTGTAGCAACCCTGCGCATGGTTGGAGGAGAAAGGAGACAATGCAGATTGTGGAAATAAAAAACTACTAAAAAGCTACAGTGACCATTTGCTCCTTTCAGCCCCGTTTTACTTGACCATTCCAACTCCCACTGCCTACTTCGGCTCCTGTGCTTAACCGTTTCATTTCTTTACATAGAAAGCCGCACAGGACCCTCTCCTGTGAACATCACAGAAGCATTGAACATTTCATAAAAATAAGTTCTGCATACACACATGCTTCTGGAGTTTAGCACAAACTGAAAGCAAACTTTTACTGGTGTAATGTTGAAGAGAATAATAAAAAAATAAACATTTATACTCACAGGCTTTTGTAGTTTATCTTCATATCATAAACATATCACCTACTTAGAACTGTGTATAAAAAATGAGGTGGTAAATATTAACTCACCATTAGGAAGAAACATTCTGTTTATAAGATAAATGAAAGTCACCACTGCGACAATGCAGTTAATGATTGTGCCAGTTCGTGCTGGGTAAGCAACCAAGTACACTCCCAGTAGATCAAAGTAAACCATGCTGTCATGCTGATACTGTACGGAGGCAGACAGCTCATTAGATGTAGCAAGATGTTTAATCACAGCCAGAATATTGTCACCTGCATCATAAATAAATAAAACAAAAGCTGGTTAAATGTACTGCATGTAACAACCACATCAAGGGGACAATTAACATTTTCTATGAGTGGATCTTCTTCCTTGCAACAGAACTGAACCGAAATGAGTAAGGGAAGGAAAAGTCATATCCCTTGCTGTCTGTTGTCAGCAGCAGCCTACTTCCATATAATATATCCATATTTATATTATGAACCTTTACAACCCCAGCCTTCTAACCGCAATAAAATCAAGATTTGTGAGTTAAAAAAGCCTCATTTACTTGACTCACCAGCTCTTTGTATGGATTCAGTCAGAATTCTGTCGGGTGTATCAAACTTGGTATGATAGAGGTAACCATTTTCAAAGAAGGCCATATCTATGCCTGCAAAGAGATGCAAAAAATATTGCAAATCATTTAGGGCAGACTTTTCAATAGCATGGACAATGTGCTATTGGCTTATGTCTGCTTCTAGGCTCTATCTTTTAATTATCAATGGCTATAAATTGCACAATATCGACCTAATATTAATAATGTGTTTCTGAGTAGCGGCTTTTGCCTTTTCATAACTACTGACCTTTGATAAAACTTACAAACACCTCTGTCCTGTTCTATCCTCCCTATCCCAACTACACAAAAAGCCCAACAGGAGACAAACAAAATACAAGATCATTAGAAATAGAAAAAATCTGCAACAGCAAAACACAAAAATATAAACTGTAAAAACAGATGCATACACATTCATATGGTACATACCACAGATCAGTATACTACATTGACAATAAATGAATAGTAATGGTATCATAAAACACAAGAGCATGGAAAACAGACAAATCTACACTCGTGATGCTACTGTATATAGAGCATAATTAAACCAAAATCACAGAAATATAAACTTCATAAACAAATATCTACATAATGCATACAGTACACAATATGCACTACATACTGTAGCTATGTTATATTGAGAAAATTAAGTGTTGAGTCAAAATAAGACAAACTTGTCTTAAAAATGAAAAAGAAAAAAAAAAACTGGTTGATGATCCACTGAGATAGGGTCTGACCTTTTCCAGTTTAGCAGAGTACACCAGATAAGAGTACAATAAAACTCCGAATGTGCAATGGGTAGCGCGGAAACAAGGATAAGAAAGACATGCAATTAGTTTGATCTTTAAATACAGTAAGTTCACTTCACGTACAGCGAGGAGGCTTCCTTTGAATACAATTATTGAAAATCTTGAAGAATGAGTCCAGGACTGACTTCCAAAATGAGCTTAATTTGGAAAAAGACCAAGTCAGTCATATGTCTACATCTATCACATATAGTGTCCACCTCTGGAGAAATGTTTGCTATTTCAGTTACATATGAAGGTGGTGAAGTACCTTGAATTATACCACATAGCCCTGAGTATAATTGCTTTATCTTACACAAAAGTGCAGATGTTTCCTTTTTTGTTTTCTGTTGAGTACCCTAAAATGAAGAGTGATAAAGTTTGACACTGAAGAGTACAGTGGCTGCAAGGTTTCGTTTAACCCAACTGTTTAGTTCTAAGCCATTGTAAATTTATATGTGTTACAGTCAGTGTTTTTTTTTCCTTTATTGTCTGTAAATATTCTCACAGTTACTCCAGTGTTTTGGGTGTTGTTATGACTTGTGAGCACAGACACCTTTTGTAGCATTAGATGCATTGTTTGGTTACAGAGGTCAGAGTTATAAACTATCAACTGCCATATAAAAGTGTATGGCAGTTGATAGCTCAAGTATCTCAAAGAACAGTTCTCTTTCCTTTTCTTTTCCTTACACCTCAGAATATAAATTCAACAACAGGTCATGCCACTTGCAGAGATTTGTGATGATTCTGCATTTATGGGGTGTATTCATAAGGAGGAAGAGAGAGTGTAGGAGTCAGCATCAGCAAAACCAAGGAACTGCTTATTCACTTTCACCGCACCATACAGCCTCTGAGTCCTGTCACTATTTAAGCAGTAGAAGTTGAGGTGGTATATTGCTAGAAGTACTTGGGGGTCCATATCAATGACCTGGTAGAATGATCTTGTAACACAGAAGAACTATATAAGAAAGAGAAGACCAGGCTCCTTTCCCTTAGAAGACTGCAGTTCCTTAAATGAGCGTAGTGACATCCTATACATCTTTTACAACTCTTTGATGGTCAGTACGATTTTCTATGCTGTCATCACTTAAACAGAGGCCCGTCAAATTAACAAGCTAATTAAAAGGGCAAGCTCAGTTACACGATGCACTGTGGGCCCCTTGGACGTCATAGCAAAGGAGAGAATTCAAACAAAACTGAGTGCCATTAAGAACCATGCTGCACATCCAATCTCTGACACACAAACACGGAGGACTTTCAGTCAACGAATCATTCAGCAGAAGTGTGTAAAGAAACACTATGGGGGCTCCTTTATACCAACAGCAATATATCTGTGTAATCGATCATTAGGACTGCCAAGTCAGGAGTTTCTTTTCTATTTTATTGATCATTCTGGTGTGCATCTGAGAGGAGTTAGTTGTTTATCATAATATAAATGGTTTGCCATTTGCCATAATATATTTATTTGAGTTTCTGTGAAAACGACAAATTTACTCCTGAAGACAAAGTTCTTTCCATCTATATATCTATTGCTGTTATTATCAGGGTTACAATAGTTAGGTTTTGAAAAATCATGAGGTTTAAAAAGGTGGGCATAATAGGTATGTGCACTGAGAGCTAAGTGAAACACAACATATTCTTCACACTTGCAGGTTAAGTATATTGAAGGATGCAAAAAAAAAAATCTCCATAAAAATACAGTGCACCTTTGAGTAAAGCAGAGGTCTGCCAACAATCCTTCTTTCTCTTTACAGAATCTGGTTCATCATAACCCATTTGAAGAGAAGAAAACAGACTTTTAATAGAAATCATGTTTTTTTTTCTAAGTTAAAACTAATTCAAGCTAAGTGCACTTCTTTACTTTAGTTTACAGTTCCTTTTTTGTCAACAGGAAGAGAAGGGAGCTAGTGCTTGTTGGACTTCAGTCTTTAGTTTCTTTATGCATGTTAAACCAATTTAATGTAAACTGCATGCTATTTTACAGCATTCCAAAATATTCACTTGAAAATATTTCACCAGTTGGATGTAAATGTAGCTTATTTGTAAAGAAACCTTCATCATTCCATTACAAGGTGCATACACTACCCTTGACTGCTGAGCCAATGTATAATCTAAGTATATTAGAAATATAATAGTTATTACCATCAGGCTACTCTTTTAAACAACATAAGTAAAATCTTTAAAGTTAGTTGTTTATAGTTTGTTATTTTTTCACAATTAATATGTGAAAATGTTCTAAACGGATAAATTTTTAAAAAAGACTTGACCTGTTCTTGCGGTTTAAAATGAGGTCCACATATGTCAATTTTTTTGAGACAAGAATGCTCTTGTTCTTGGCTGTGCCTTGAGATTACATGCACATTGTAAAACACTTTTTACAACACATCTTATTTTATTTTTCATGGAGTGCAGGCATAGAATGCTGTTTATCCATGTAATTTTTGGGAAAAAAAAATGATGCGATTCTGAAGTTTTAAAAGATGTCCAACTGCTTTCTATACGTCATTGCCAGTCTATCTCCTTGTTTCCTTAGTGCTATAATTGCTGTGTCTGCCAAGAGCGACTCAAGTGCTTATGGTGTGGCCAGCGGGTGACACTTTCTGCATGTTTAATACATGCAGTCTCTGTTTGGCTGTGGGCAAGAATTTTTTTCTTGAGGACGTATTTGGCAAGTTAGGACTTTTGTAAAATTTGCACCAGTGCCTCATAGACCTAAATTTTAAATTGCATAAATAGGTATGATTTTTTTTTTTTATTATTCATAAAAAGTATTTCTCTTAAACACTTTCTCAGGGCAAAATAATGTTTGAAATGATTGTGAAAAATATCTAACTTGAAGAATACCAAACTGAATTGTATCTCCCCCGAACTGTGATGTTACACTACTCAGCCTGTCTGCAAATAAAATTGTTTGATTGTATAAAGATTTCTTGTACAGATGTAATAGCCATTTTCAACTGTTCAACAATCATAGTAAAAATGAGACTGTAATATTCCAGAGGAGAATGTAAGATTTTATCATCTGTTACTATGTTTAATTAGAAACCATGCCACATTAAAAATTCTTGCCAGGATTATTTTCATGTTTTTTCTTCAAGAAGGAAAAAAGAATTAGTCCATCCATCCATTATCCAACCCGCTATATCCTAACTACAGGGTCACGGGGGTCTGCTGGAGCCAATCCCAGCCAACACAGGGCACAAGGGCAGGAAACAAACCCTGGTCAGGGCGCCAGCCCACCGCAGAAAGAATTAGTCGGCCCTTGCAATTCATTGATTTACAATTCAAGGATCCACCTTTTTGTGGGTTTGTCATCAGTATTTAAATGGAAACTGTTTTGCAACCTACTCTGGAAAACCAAAGACAACACTATAGCAGCTCCACTTTAATGGGCTGCAAATCCAAGCAGCTGTGGAAGTATTGTACCATTGGGTGGTATAGGTGGGTGCTGTGAGGACTGCTGACGCGCTATTAAGAATTCATAAGAAGCCAGCTGGTGTTTTTTTTCTTTTTTTTTCTCTCAACACTTCACTACATAATAAGATAACAATCATACCCATCATTTTACAGTTTTCTTAGGATTTATGTTCTTGCCTGCTTGTTTGTGTGATTATTTCAGCTGGGTTAGACGTCTTCATCTGGAGACCACCACAACTTCTACAAATCTTCATTTACAATGACATCATGGTAAGACAAAATTTTACAGAACTTTCAGGAGGCTGTTCAAAGGGGATTTCATTTCACATCTACACCAAAATCAACTACATGTGCGAAACTGGACTGTGTTGTGAGTGTTTATCGTTTTGTACTTAGTGTTTGGCTGAATTTATTTTGTATGTATGTTTAATTAAATATCTATAATCCCAGTTGGGGTTTTGGGTGGGTTTCTGCATCTTTGCTTCATTATTTATTCAATACATTCTTTTTCCTTTTCACTGAACTGCCGTTTATGTGTCTCTGTTTGTGAGTGTGCAAGCCAAGTCAAGCCTGGATGTATTTCTGGGGTCCCCAAAATAAAATAAATAAATCAGTTTTAGGACACTGACGTCCAGTCACAGGGGACAACAAACCAGTGTGTTTCTTCGTGCCGGTCCCAAGCCCGGATAAATGGGGAGGGTTATGTCGGGAAGGGCATTCGGTGTAAAATTTTGCCAAATCAATATGCAGACAACAATACACATCTCCATACCAGATTGGTCGAGCCCCGGGTTAACAACGACCGCCACCATTACTGTTAGCCAACAGGGTGCTGGCGGAAATTGGTCTACTGTTAGCCGAAGAGGAGGAAGAAGAAGGAGAAGAAGAGGGGGGAGACATGTCTGGAGGCAGGAGGAGAGGAGGAAGTTAAAGAAAGTGGAACTGAGGGTAGGAACTTTGAATGTTGGCAGTATGACTGGTAAGGGGAGAGAGTTAGCAGATATGATGGAGAGAAGGAAGGTTGATATATTGTGCATGCAAGAGACTAAATGGAAGGGGAGTAAGGCCAGGTGGATTGGAGGTGGATTCAAATTGTTCTATCATGGAGTGGATGGGAGGAGAAATGGGGTAGGAGTAATTCTGAAGGAACAGCATGTCAAGAGTATTTTGGAGGTGAAAAGAGTGTCAGGCAGAGTAATGATTATGAAGCTGGAAATTGGAGGTATGATGATGAATGTTGTTAGTGCATATGCACCGCAAGTTGGGTGTGCAATGAATGAGAAAGAAGATTTTTGGAGTGAGTTGGATGAACTGATGAACACTGTACCCAAGGGACAGAAAGTGGTGATTGGAGTGGATTTCAATGGGCATGTTGGTGAAGGGAACAGTGGAGACAAGAAGGTGAAGGTGATGGGTAGGTAAGGTTTCAAGGAGAGGAATGAAGAAGGTCACAGGATAGTGGATTTTGCCAAAAGACATAGGGTGTTGTACAAGAGTGGAGGAAGATGCACAAAGGTAGATTACATCCTATGCAGAAGAGTTGATCTGAAGGAGATTGAAGATTGCAAAGTAGTGGCAGGGGAAAGTGTAGTTAAGCAGCATAGGATGGTGGTGTGTAGGATGATGTTGGAGATCAAGAAGAGGAAGAGAGTGAGGGCAGAGCCAAGGATCAAATGGTGGAAGTTGAAAAAGGAAGACTGCAAGGTTGAGTTTAGGGAGGAGGTGAGACAGGCACTGGGTGGCAGTGAAGAGAGTTACCAGACAGCTGGGAAGCTACAGCAGATATAGTAAGGGTGACAGCAAGAAGTGTGATTGGTGTGACATCTGCACAGAGGAAGGAGGAAAAGGAAACCTGGTGGTGGAATGAGGAAATACAGGAGAGTATAAAGAGGAAGAGGATGGCAAAGAAGAAGTGGGATAGTCAGAGAGATGCAGAAAGTAGACAAGAGTACAAGGAGATAAGGCACAAGGTGAAGAGAGAGGTGGTGAAGGATAAAGAAAACACGTATGATGAGTTGTATGAGAGGTTGGACACTAAGGAGGGAGAAAAGGACCTGTACCGATTGGCTAGACAGAGGGACCGAGCTGGGAAAGATGTGCAGCAGGTTTGGGTAATAAACGATAAAGAAGGAAATGTACTCACAAGCGAGGAGAGTATGTTGAGCAAATGGAAAGAGTACCTTGAGAGGCTGATAAATGAAGAGAACGAGAGAGAGAAGAGGTTGGATGATGTGGAGATAGTGAATCAGGAAGTGCAACGGATTAGCAAGGAGAAAGTAAGGACAGCTATGAAGAGAATGAAGAATGGAAAGGCTGTTGGTCCAGACGACATACCTATGGAAGCATGGAAGTGTTTAGGAGAGATGGCAGTGGAGTTTTTAACCAGATTGTTTAATGGAATCTTGGAAAGTGACAGGATGCCTGAGGAGTGGAGAAGAAGTGTACTGGTGCCGATATTTAAGAATAAGGGTAAATCAAATTCTCAGTTAGAGGATCTGTACAGAACTTTTTCAAAACCTGGCAGGATCTAATCAATAATATTTTAGAATAAGCTCTTAAAGCACTGAGGAAGCAATTCTCTCCGCATTTCTTTCTATTCTCCATTTATCTCTATTGCCCTATTAAACTAATCAATTTAGGTATGTTTACAAGCTTTAAGGTTTACCCCATTGGCCATGCTCTCTTTCTCAGGGGTGGGGGTCAATCTGTTGTCAATCCTATTTTTTGTAAAAACTGATCTATTTGTATCGAATAAAATAAAATTAATAAAATTTAAAAAAAACAAAAAAAAAAACGAATAAGGGGGAAGTGCAGGACTGCAGTAACTACAGGGGGATAAAATTGATGAGCCACAGCATGAAGTTATGGGAAAGAGTAGTGGAAGCTAGGTTAAGAAGTGAGATGATGATTAGTGAGTAACAGTATGGTTTCATGCCAAGAAAGAGCATCACAGATGCGATGTTTGCTCTGAGGGTGTTGATGGAGAAGTACAGAGAAGGCCAGAAGGAGCTGCATTGCATCTTTGTGGACCTGGAGAAAGCATATGACAGGGTACCTCGAGAGGAGCTGTGGTATTGTATGAGGAAGTCAGATGTGGCAGAGAAGTACGTAAGAGTTGTACAGGATACGTACGAGGGAAATGTGACTGTGGTGAGGTCTGCGGTAGAAGTGACAGATGCATTCAAGGTGGAGGTGGGATTAAATCAGGGATCGGCTCTGAACCCTTTCTTATTTGCAATGGTGATGGACAGGTTGACAGACAAGATTAGACAGGAGTCCCCGTGGACTATGATATTTGCCGACGACATTGTGATCTGTAGCGATAGTAGGGAGCAGGTTGAGGAGACCCTGGAGAGGTGGAGATATGCTCTAGAGAGGAGAGGAATGAAAGTCAGTAGGAACAAGACAGAATACATGTGTGTAAATGAGAGGGAGGTCAGTGGAATGGTGAGGATGCAAAGAGTAGAGTTGGCGAAGGTGGATGAGTTTAAATACTTGGGATCAACAGTAGAGAGTAATGGGGATTGTGGAAGAAAGAGAGGTGAAAAAGAGAGTGCAGGCAGGGTGGAGAAGAGTGTCAGGAGTGATTTGTGACAGATGGATATCAGCAAGAGTGAAAGGGAAGGTCTACAGGACGGTAGTGAGACCAGCTATGTTATATGGGTTGGAAACGGTGGCACTGGCCAGAGAGCAGGAGACAGATCTGGAGGTAGCAGAGTTAAAGATGCTAAGATTTGCATTGGGTGTGATGAGGATGGACAGGATTAGAAATGAGTACATTAGAGGGTCTGCTGAAGTTGGATGGTTGGGAGACAAAGTCAGAGAGGCGAGATTGCATTGGTTTGGACATGTGCAGAGGAGAGATGCTGGGTATATTCGGAGAAGGATGTTAAGGACAGTGCTGCCAGGGAAATGGAAAAGAGAAGGCCTAAGCGAAGGTTTATGGAGAGAGGACATGCAGGTGATGGGTGTAACAGAATAAGATGTAGAGGACAGAAAGGTATGGAAGAAGATGATCCGCTGTGGCAACCCCTAACAGGAGCAGCTGAAAGAAGAAGAAGTTTTAGGACATTGAGAATCTGAGGGCATCATTGGCTGCTACAACAAGCATTGGGCAGACATTGCAAAGAAAGCTAAAAACATCTAGTAAGTCATAAATGCATAAAATACATGTAATATTAATCATTTTTATTGACTATTACCATAACTACACACACAAGTGTATGATAAAAAGTTGAATTTTGTAAAAAGTTACAGTTCACTAAAGAACTGCAGAACTACACACTTTGTCCGGAGATGCCACACATCCTTGACTCAGTAGCCAGCCTCACAAGTGTGAACTGCCTGTGCAGTGATCGTTCTATCTCACATTTCAAGAAAATGTATGCCTCTAATTTAGTGCAATAAACTTTTTCAAAACCTATAGAATATACTTGTGGTCCCAAAATGTATTTGTGGGGTTTCCCGTGCCCTTAACCCCCATGACTCACAAGGGATAGCTGTATATTCAAGAAAATTTATAGAATAATACATATGTACACAATTTTTTTTAATAAAATGAGTTTAGTAAAGTGGTTGTATTATATAGTAACATTCACTGTATAGAACAAGGAAATTCGAGATGTGGTAAAGATGGCAAAACTGGACACAGTGAATGATACAATCTGTGTCTACATTTTGTCACATTAGCATGTCATCACAAGCTCTGTTTTATGAAAGCACTTCCCCAGGATAAAGGTGGCCTGGATTAGATTCAGTTCAGTTTGCAATGGAACATTTGATCTGGGTAGGCAAAACAAAGAGCAGCACTTTTATTTCATACTAGCCAACCTACGCCGCATAATTATTTATTGATGTGTGAACACTTCCTGAAAGACACAGTTGACCAAATGGGGTGGGTTTGAGGATATGACTGTGAGTGAATGAAAAGATGGAACTTTGGAGAGAGCAACATACAATTGTCCGTGACTGAAAACTGGTTTTGGCAGATACAGGCATATCTTTTTGAAAGTTTGGCCCTGTGCCTTATTAATTGTCATTGCAAAGGCCGATCTAAAAGGAAATTGTCTTAGTATAAAAGTAAAAGGCAAATTTAAATCTGATGGGGTCAGGGATATCCGGGGAATAAGGACAGTTTGTGAGGTAGCAGCTGTGATAGTTTTACACTCCAGTACATTGCGGTGAATGCTGGTAACAGTCAGTCTAGTGCCATTACAGAGACCCTTTGCTGGCAGGAGGTTTCTGAGAAGCATGATGCCTGAACCAATTTTAACTTTGAGTTTATGGAGGCATGCCAGTGGGAGTAAGACTATTAAGAAATTGTTCTGGGAATGATAGTTGATCTGCAGGATCGTCTGTTATGATGGAGTCAACGCTGGTGAATGTCACTTCGTCAGTAGGGATAAGCTTCAGCACTTGTTCATTAAGGTGTAGCAAGTCTTCATTGGTGACTTTTAATATAGCTTGAGTGCCGAGTTGTTCCAGAGTGACAGTTGAGAAGTCGATGTTGCCATATAGTTGTTGAACAGGATCAGAAATAAAAGGAAAACAATGTGAAGGCAATGTCACAGGTGTTCCGTTTTTCCCATCTCCAACATCGAGGTGCCATTTTGCGAAATGTTGTTCATCAGGAAGAGCTCTCATATTTGTCGTCAGTGTAAGAACATGTATGTGACGCCACAAAGGTTGCTTGTTAATGCAACTGGTGACAGTAAGTGCTCGGGAGCCACGCATAATGACGGGGAGAATTTGTTGGAAATCTCCACCCAATAGTATTTGTTTTGCCTCCAAATGGCTGCAAGTCACCTGTGAGGTCACGTAATAACCTGTCAACTGCCTGGAATGCGTATGCATGTGTCATTGGCGCCTTGTCCCATATTATCAATTTGGATTGCAGAAGATGTTGAGCGTGTGGCGAGGTAGGTTTGATGTTGCATGTTAAAGTAGTATTCAGCCTCAACGGTATTTTAAAAACAGAATGTGCAGTTCGTCTACCCGGTAACAATGTTGCAGCTATTCCTGTAGATGCTACGGTTGTAGGAATTTCTCCCCTAGCTCTGATGGTATGAATCAGGGTTTTGTAGACAATGGTTTTCCCTGGTCCTGCAGAACCATCTAAGAAGAAGCATGTTTGTCGGGGATGGGAATCACTGTATGCAGCGTGTAAAACAGTGTCAACAGTGTGTTTCTGTTCTGTGTTGAGTTTGTCGTAGTGTTCCGGGAGGAGGGTTAGAGTTGGCGGGCGGGGCGCTGTCTTGCGTGCGTGCATATCCCATGTCAGGCGACTTGGTGGATTATATATAGAAAAGCAGCCGGAACCGAAAAGAACAATGAAAAGTCAACGTGGCTCAGAGGTGCATGTGGACTGTAGCAGAGATGAAAGCAACTGAGGCGGTGTTTGGTGAGGTGTTGCGTGCTGGCACATGAGCAAGCAGTGTGCATGCCTTGAGAGCGAGGGTGGATGCGGAAGGAGGGTTAGAGTTGGTGGGCGGGGCTCTGTCGTGCATATCCCATGACGTGGGAGGAGGGTTAGAGTTGGCGGGCGGGGCTCTGTCGTGCGTATCCCATGGTCTTAGAGTTGGTGGGTGGGACTCTGTGAGTTGGCAGGCGTGGCTCTGTCGTGTGTATCCCATGGTCTCTGTCTTGCGTGCCATGGTCGGCTGCTTAGTGAATTGTTGGTGGGTGAGGCTCTGTCTTGCGTCTTGCCTGCCATGGTCGGCTGCCTTAGTGAATTACAGTGGAACCTCGGTTCACGAACGTCTCGGTACACGTACAAATCGGTTTACGACCAAAAAGTTTGCCAAACTTTTGCCTCGGTTCACGACCACACACTCGGTATACGAACAAGCCAGTTTCCCTTTCGGTTTGTACATGTTCAGTCTCTCCCTGTGCATTTCCTGTGCAGCGAGCAAGAGAGAGCGAGAGCGACACACACACACACAGGCAGCGTGACAGAGAGACAGACGCACACATACAGGCAGCGTGAGAGATAGAGCTGGACGCATAAGGTAGGAAGGTAGTTAAAGAATGCACTGGGCTTGATTTTGTTTTCACTTCTGTTTACAGCGATCGGTTCGTAGCATGCATTGTTGCAATGTTACTTTTCTTGGTGATTTATTAAATTACGGATTTTTCCAAATGTTCATTTTTTCCCTGTGCTTACAACTCATTAAAAAAAGTGTTTTTAGCCAGCGGTTGGTAGCGCTATAGTGCAAACTATTGCAGTGTTAGTTTTCTCTGTTGTTCAAGGTTTTCTCAGTGTTACTCAATGTTTTTACATTTAGTTTACTATTGTGCTGTGCATTCTATGGTTTAATTAACTATATTTGTGCTTAAAAACTTAAAAAAATATATATTTACAATAAGATTTTGATGACTTAAAAAAAATAACTTACCAGAAATGTTTCCAAATTCTGTAAAGACTCTGAAATCCGTAATTGATGGGATAGCGCCACTCTGGAAAATGTCTTGTCCAACAACAGAGGCAAATGGGTGTACTGCAGCAAGGGCATAAGCCTTCACAAGCCACGGGCTGTTAGGACCTGAAAGTGGTAAAGAAAACATTCAATAAAACAAAACCTGCTAAAAGCATTTGAATACATGTAAACATTTTAAATGAATTCACCCTAAATGTAACAATTGCTCTAATAATTTATATATATATACTAGCCAACCCCGGCGTAGCATACGCCGCATAATTATGTATTGATGGGTGAATACTTCCTGAATGACACAGTTGTCCAAACGGGGTGGGTTTGAGGGTACCACTGTGAGTGAATGAAAAGATGGACCTCTGGAGAGAGCAACATATAAATGTCCGTGACTGAAAGCGGGATCATCTGCGACGATGGAGGCCACGCTGGTGAAAGTTACTTCGTCGGTAGGGATAAGTTTCAGCACTTGTTCATTAAGGTGTAGCGAGTCTTTGTTGTTGACGCTTAATATAGCTTGCGTACTGAGTTGTTCCGGAGTCACAGTTGAGAAACACTTTTTTAATGTCTTTTAAGCACAGGGAAAAAAATTAACATGTGAAACATCCGTAATGTAATAAGCCACCAAGAAAAGTAACATTGCAATAATGCACGCTACAACCATATCGCTGTAAACAGAAGTGAAAACAAAATCGAGCCCGGTGCATTCTTTAACTGCCTTCTCTGCCTTGTGGCGCAGTAGTAGTGCTGCTGCTTTGCAGTAAGGAGAGTGTGGAAGATTGTGGGTTCGCTTCCCGGTTCTTCCCTGTGTGGATAGCGCTTTGAATACTGAAAACACCGGTATATCAATATAATGAAGTACTATTATTCTTATGCGTCCAGCGCTCTCTCTCTCTCTCGTGTGTGTGTGTGTGTGTGTGTGTGTGTCGCTCGCTCGCTCTCTCGGTCTCTCTCTCGCTCGCTGCACGTGTTCCTGCAGGCATACACCGCATAATTATTTATTTATGGCTGAACACTTCCGGAAAGACACAGTTGTCTAAAAGGGGTGAGTCCGAGGATACAACAGTAAGTGAATGAAAAGATGGAACTCTGGAGAGAGCAACATACAACTGTCCGTGACTGAAAACTGGTTTTGGCAGATACATGCATATCTTTTTGAAAGTTTGGCCCTGTGCCTTATTAATTATCATCGCAAAGGCCAATCTAACAATCTATCTTCGTGTAAAAGTAAAAGGCAAATTATCCACGACAAACAAACTGTTTTACATGCTGCATACCAACCCGCGGCGTAGCATACGCCGCATAATCACGCCGCTTTTTAAATGTTTTTTAAGCAGAGGGAAAAAAAATGAACATTTGCAAAATCCGTAACGCTGCTTTCAGTAAGTACAATACACACGCGTTTAATTTGTTGGCCACTTTTTGCCAGCCGTCTTTTCTGGTTTGGGCTGCTTTTGCAGTGTTACTGCTTGTGCATATTAAATCTTGAAATCTTTCGAGTAACTAATTAACTAACTAACTAACTAACTATCACCCACCCACCCACACACACAGCTTGTGTGAAAAAAATACGCCCATTCTTTCATCATTTTGTTGCAGCCTATCAAAGAGTTGCTGATCATGTTTTCTAGACTCAACATACATTGGCGTTTCACTCAGCGCAGGGGCGCGCATTCATCTCGGATTATTACATCCATCTTGACTAATCTGCTACACGGCTGCGTTTGAAAAACCGACTTATCCCGGATGAGTTTCACCGGCATTAATGATTAGGAATCCAGTTGGAACAAAACCCTGCAGCCACAGGGGTTCACCAGGACCGAGTTTGGGAAACACTGCTGAACACAGACGAAACAGACTCAGGTGAGGAGTTGGGGCGGGCAAAGTAGTTGCAGCTATTGATTATTCAGTGTTGTTTGCCTGGGTGTCTGATCTGCTCGACGGGATCAGAAATAAAAGGAAAACAATGTGAAGGCAATGTCACAGGTGTTCCTGTAGTATAGCGGGTTTACAGCTCCCCTTCAAAACGCCATTTTTAAATAAATAATCACTGCGCTCACAGAGTAGCGAGGGGCGTGGAAGTGTGGCTGAAACGGTTTCTGGGTGGAGTCGTGCTGCGGGTGTTTCTCCCCTGTGCAGTGTGCGAGCGAGTGAGGAAAGAGAGAAAGCCAATACGTTAGAGTGAGCAAGAGCAGGCTTGAAGGCAATGTCACAGGTGTTCCTGTGGTATAGCGGGTCCATAGCTCCCCTTCAAAAGGCCATTTTTAAATAGGCGACTGATAGTAGTGGAGTCAGGCACAGAGAAGGTCAGCTGCTGAGAAAGCGTCTCGGCTGTTGCTGGACCTGCACCAGTGAAGCAGGTGAGATGCTAATGAAAAAGAGGCACAGGGCTTATTGGTTTTTAAAGACTGCTTCCTTCATTGTGTTTTAACCTCAGTTTTAAAGGATTGTTTTAAGGATCCCATGGGATACCCTTCGCAAACTGTTTTACACGCTGCATACAGCGATTCACATCCGCGAGAAACATGCCTCTATGAACAGTCAACGTGGCTCAGAGGTGCATGTGGACTCTAGCACAGACGAACATAAATGACGCGGTGTTTTCTGAGTCGTCGCATCCGAGTTGGTGGGCTTGGCTCTGCAAGTTGTTGTCGTATCCAATGGTCTTAGAGTTGGTGGGTGTGGCTCCATCCTGCGTGCTTCCATGGGTGTCTTGCTTGCGCTGGCGGCGGCTTAGTGAATTATATATATATATAGATATCAAAACAAAATCTTGATATTCCTTACACCCCAGATTTTTACAGTTATATGTTACAGATACACTGGACAAATGAGAATTTTTAAAATGTCAGAAATTATAAATACTGTAAACAGATATTTGCAAAATTAGTTTAACAGAGAGATTGTACCAATACCACCATGTGTTAAGGCTACGCAAACTTAAAGAATCTGCTAATTAACAATATTGTAAACTCACTCTGCTTTGTGTTCTTTATTCTACAATTTTTTATTTGTGCAAATTGAAAACTGTTGGATTAATGGAGGAAGAATTGAAAAATGGCGTAGAATTTAACTTGCTCTATTGTTCACTTTGAATTGTGCCCACTGATGGGTGACAATGTTTAGATTGTTTTGTAAAGCTTTTATAGTAGTGTATTATGCTTAAAGGATAAGTTTGGTATTTTTCAAGTCAAAGTTATTTCTTCACAATCATTGTATATATTAGTTTGCCACATCAAACTGTATTATAAATGTTAAAAATAACTTGTATGTTCATGTAGTTTACAATGGGGCTGAAGTGTACCAGGGTCCATAGGTAGATAAAATCCTTAACCCTTACCAAATTAAAAGTAGCTAAGGTTTTGATTCAAGAAAACTTGCCTTCTACATTTATGAGGCAACTTTGTGAAAATGAAAGGAAACTAGAAGTAATTATTTTATCACTGATTCTTGTAACTATTTTTCTCAAGGTAAGAATATATTTCCTGTTCACTTTTCCGCTCATAGCCACCATCGTGGGTGCAGTTATGGCAGGTCCAGCAAACCCCCTTCACCAAGCTGCTTTATATCCTACTTTTGCTTCTGCAATTCTGTTTCTTCAGCAGTTATGTTCTGACATGGCTTGAAACAACAGATGCATGCTCAGATCATACAAATATTTTTTCCTAAACAGTGCCAAATTTCTGCCAATTACATTTTGTGTTGTTATTTTGTGGTAATATGGTAAAAAGAGCACGTAAGACTTTAGCCTCCGGTGTGTCTCAGATGTGGATCCTGGCCTTGGGACGGCTCATGGAGCTGGGAAAGCAGTGGCATACGGATTGCCTCTTACCCCGATGTGCATGAGGGGGCAAAAGGAAGAAACAGCTGGGAACAACTGTCACTCCAGAACATCTGGGGGGTGTGGTGGAACTGGCCACTGAAAGAAATCAAAAAGTAATATTTAAGGCCATCCCACCAGCAGTCTGTGTAAAGTGGCTAATTCCATTCATCAGTCTCTTACACGACTCAAGTTATTATAATATTCTCTCTCACTGAAGCACACACATGCATTATCAATCCAGTAGCAGCATGGAATGTCTTTGTAAAATAATTATACAAGTTTTCACTCAGTGAAAAAATATGAGTGAATGTAAGTGTGACCTTTTCAGTTATTATTGTCCAGTTGCGTACTGAACAGAGACAGCAATTCACATCTGGGAATCAACACTCAAGAATATCAATAGCTGTGCTTGGCCGTGACTTTCAGCAGGAAATTTTTGTCCCTGGGGCTGAAAGGTTCCTATGGAGGAGAGTAAGCATCAGAGTAAAGGGCATAGCTGGTCTCCTTTTAAAACGGCTGAACGCTACAACAATGGTTTGCTTTTTGTTTTTTTTTTTCTTCTTAAAACAGCATGAATATGCTGTTTCATAATATGTGTGCAATCTCAAGACGCAGATCAATACTCAATTACATTTTTCACTTGAAAAATTGCCGTATTCAGTAGGTTTTAAGGCTTTTCTTAACATGATTCCAGGACCCTTCACCCCCATTATAAAAGGCAAGTGCAGAATAGTTATTTTTTAAATTTATAAAGTGTGCTTCACTTTAAAACCCAGTTTAAGGTGGCGATTTAATATATAACATGATTGTGAAGAAACAACTTCAATCTGAAAATACTGAATTCATCCTTTAATAATTTAATCAAAAAAAGTTTATTATAAAAGCATTGAAGCAAATCCACTGGAGGACTGATGGGTAAAAATAAGTAATGTAAGAACATGCTTTTAATAAACTACCTAATTAAATCAAACAGGAACATCAATAATCATGTCATCTTTATTGCCTACATATCAATATTGTTATTCGTCTAAAAAAATCCTTATATGTCAGGCTCTATGGGCAACAGTCATCTTAGTCTAAGTGCTGCTCAGCACTACAATGTTTTAAAACAGATAATAAAATTCCCTATGGTACATATATACAAATATATATAGTTTCATTAAAAATAAGAAAAAATAGTAAAATATTCTGACATTACCATATTTGTAATAGTATATAGCATACTGGGCCTGTACATGGAAATATGCTATTTAGGAATAAAGTGACCTGTTACGAATACCAGAAATTAAGTATTTTTAAGTTTTGATGTACCTATTTGAAATACTATCTCCTTCCCTCCAATTCCAGCAGCTTCAAGATTGATGAAAGCCCGCACAAGCTTAGCCCATGGATGCTGTGTGATGAATCCATGACTAGCCTAGAAGACACAAAAAGCAAACCTTGCATGAGGCTGTTTGAAAAAGAAAGAGTTTGAAGTGCACTTGAGAAAAGACATTTTATGGTAAAAACACAAAGCATTCTGTCCCAGTTTCTACCAAGTATAAGAAAACACCATTGAAAAAGTAAGACTTTTTAAATATTTACTGTGCACAAAATAATCATTAGATCAGAGCATTCTGAACTTTTTTTCTCGGAGTACCATACCCAGTAATTTAAATGTTTTAAATAACCAACGATCTTATATTTTTTTACTACTGTACTCTTATTAGGCACATCCAAAAATGATTTTCCTTTAACTCCCTAACACCACCCCCTGTGGAACTGCATTTAAGGATATTAACAGAGGGAATACAGGTGAAAGTTTTTTTTGTGCACACTTTATTTTAATTTTTCTTAATGTATGCCAAATGCTTTTTTATGGATTATGTTTTAATGTAATAACAGTAGTGTAGTTTAATATGGAATAAAAGAAAGCCAAAAATTTCAATATAGTGCATTTAATTTATAAGAATTACAAAAATATGTATTCATTCAGATCAAAGTATGAGGAAAACAACTCACAAGCTAAATAAGACTTCAGGTTAATAAAACAGGAAAATAACTCACAAATGTTTACAAGTCAATGTGAAGGCTGAGCTCACTTCATGGCGCAGGGGGTCTTTATGTCGAGTTCCTGTTTTTATAACTTTAAGGGCAAATCTGGTTTTACATTCAGCCAAATCTTGTATTTATTTTTTTAAGAAAGGACAAAGGTAACCAAATAATGGAGACTCTGCATGAAACAGCAGCTTTCTGTTCTTAATTAATATTAAGGAACACCTACATAAAATGTTACGATACATTTACTGTATATTGGAGAGATTGGAGAGACAGGAGTAAAGTCTCACAGTAGGAGCACTATGAGATGGAGCTGGGAAATTGTTCATGATCTTTTTAAGTTGGGTTTCTACAACCCATAGTTGAATAATCTCCATAAAAATGACATCTGACTTCTCCAGGGATCTCATTTATAAAACTTTGCATGGATTCAGATGTGAATGTATGCATATTGCAAAAAACATGAAAATACACACACTAAAAAAAAAAACCTCAGAGATTTGCATCTTGATGCCCCCACGATCTCTTGAACCATGGACTTCCTGACCAACAGACAGCAGTATATGTGGCTGAGAGACTGTGTGTCAGAAATGGCAGTGTGTAATACTGGAGTACCTTAGGGAGCTGTCTTGTCTCCCTTCCTGTTCATCCTCAACACAAGAGACTTCCAGCACAATACCCAGTGCTTCCCATCTACAGATATTTTCAGAGACTCTTCCTTTATAGGCTGCATTAATAATGGAGATGAATCAGACTACAAGAAGGTTGTGGAGGACTTTGTCTTCTGATGTAGGGAGAACCTCCTGCAACTCAACATCAGCCAGGCAGAAGAGCTGGTAGTGGACTTCCGACATACCAAGAAGTCTCTGACATCAGTCACCATTTAGGGGGAGGATGTGGAAGTGGTACAGCACTACAGGTACCTGGAGGTCTGTATAAACAACTAACTGGACTGACCACACACTGGCACTAGACAAGAAGGGCCAGAGCAGACTGGACTTGCTAAGGAGACTCAAGTCTTCGGATGTGTGCAGCAAGCTGCTGGAAATGTTCTACCAGTCCATAGTAGCCAGTGCGGTGTTCAACGCTATGGTCTTCTGGTATCATTGTTCTCAAAAGATGCACAATGCCTGAATAAACTTATCAGGAAGGCATGCTCAACTCACAAGGTAAACCCTGGACACACTGGAAGTGCTTGTGGAAAACAAGATGGTGGCAAATTCAATACCATCATGAAAAATCCACTCCATCCCATCCAGGAGGCGCTCCATCATGGTGTACTAAGAAGTGTCTCTGGAATTGTTTTCAGCACACTGCTATCAGACAATTCAGTGCTTCCTCCTGACGTTCTCATTAAGATCCTTTTGAAATTTCTGAACAATATACATGTATTTATTTACTATTTATTTATTTAGCGCTGCTGCCTCGCAGTAAGGAGACCTGGGTTTGCTTCCTGTGTTCTCTCTGCGTGGAGTTTGCACGTTCTCCCCGTGTCTGCGTG
Organism: Erpetoichthys calabaricus; assembly: GCF_900747795.2. Taxonomy (NCBI): domain Eukaryota; kingdom Metazoa; phylum Chordata; class Cladistia; order Polypteriformes; family Polypteridae; genus Erpetoichthys; species Erpetoichthys calabaricus. The sequence continues at coordinate 25,205,713 of NC_041400.2, read as the reverse complement.
GGTTTCCTCCCACAGTCCAAAGACATGCAGGTTATTGGCGGTCCTAAATTGTCCCTAGTGTGTGCTTGGTGTGTGTGTGTGCACATGCATTATAGCAAATGCGGGGGTCAGGGAAAGGCACCATATTCTGAGCAGGTTGTCACTATCACCTGGCACATGTAATGGCATCATTGCTGTTATAATGAATAGTGCAGGCCATATGAAAAAATGAGGGTTCAGCTAGTTACCTTACCAACATGCCAGCCATCGGGTGCAGAACCATCAGCAAGTCATGTGCCAACTCTACTTTGCTTCAAAATAAATGAATCACGGATTAACCCAGGCCACTGAGTCACAGTAATCAGCCTCATCTTGTCATCATAAATGACATGGGAGTTAATGGAATGTCATTGCGTATGTTTAACAAAAGCAGCTTTGCTCTCAGTAGGTGCACTCATAATTACCAATATTACATTCAGAAAACCAGACACTGCTGCAAATTGCCTTTCTATGAAAAAGAAACTAAAAGTGGCGCATCATCAGTCAATTAATGGTTTCCAGCATAGTGGGCATAATGAAGTTGAAGCTTGGATGAGATATTCCTGAGCTTTCGGCCAGTCACCTGTGAAGTGACAACAGGTAGTCTTTATAAAATGATGAAAAATTAGAAAAGTTCTTTAGTGCTAATTAGCAGCATTGGCCCCACTAAAAGGGAACTAAACTAGAGTCTGTACATTGTATTCATTCATTTTGAGGCATAATATGTTTGACACGTCAACACACATCATAACAACAGCTCAGTAATATGAATTATGATAGTGAGTCGTCATTTAGCTGGTTTGGCAGCATTGTCATTTATTTTCTAGACTTGCGCTTTCTTTTCATTCATTATAAGATTTCATTTCCCAGGCACCTTTTTAAACGGTCATTATTCACTACGGTTTATTTTAACATTACTTTTTACATTATCACTGTGTTTACTTGGTTTTTACTCCGGATTATCTGGTGTTTCTTCCTTGACATTAATGAACAGGTAAGTTCCTTTAATTGACCGCCACAATTCAGCAAATTAAAAATAAAAAAAATAATAAATTGTAAATAAATACAGAAAACTCTGTGACTAATTTGATAAATACATCATTTTGCAAGAGAAATAAATATAAATAAAATGTTACGTGAAATGTCCTTGTAAAAATATAAAGTAATTCAAAACAAGGCAAGTGTGTCCTAGAAAGTAGTGAACTGTTTCAAATAAAAGCTTCAATTTGCATAAAATGTTGGCCAAAATCTTCCTATCAGGTTTTCTGTCATTGGAGCTGATTTTATTATTGTTCAGTGAATTTCTGTTGTGGTGTTTCATATTGCTGGTGATCATAACATAATGACAAGACTTGGCATTTTCATTTACTGTAAAGCTAAAAGTCTTAATCCATTTTGAACTGAATTTCTTTTAGCAACAAGATTTGCTTTTGTATGATTTTGGCCAATTTTGTTTACTATGTTTCTTAGTTGTTTTAACATTTACTTTTTAACTTCATCAAGGAGACATTTGTTACATATCACCATTGCCATTCTGGACATTTTTTATGGGCCGTAACATCTGAATTTAAATTTGTAGCGTAAATGCACCTATATTTTTTTTAGACATTAAAAGCCCACCAAAAAAGCCCACCACCATGCATGCACTGTGGCCTATGGGCTAAGAAGCTGTATTGGAAGTGGAAATCACAGGGATCATGGATGCAGCTATAATTTTCTCTAATGTGCTAGACTAAAATAATACACTCATGCATTGCTTTAAAAAAGTGTCATATATGGGATGCCTATCTATTAAAAGACATACTTACACACACAAACCCAAGCCTGGCAAATTTAAAACTGTGTTATCTTAACAGCATGTCTGTCGACTATGGGGTAAGATCTCCAGGAATGTTAGCAGAACATGCAAACTCCACAAAGTAGGCCCCTTGGCTGAGAATCTAGCAATGACAGGCAGCAATGCTGCTCATTGTGTCACTATACTTGTTTGCCTAACATATGGAAAATGTCATACATAACAAAAGTTACTTAGTATATCTTTTACCTGCAGCCCACTTTCCTCTGCACCATTAAAAAGGAACAAAATGCCATGGGTCAGTGGAGTGGACTGATTTGATAATGAACGCAGTATTTCAAGCATAATTGAGCAGCTGACAGCATCATCACTAGCACCTAAATAAAAACATAAAGAATATATAATTAAAGTCGAAATGTACACAGATACTTTACTACAAAGAAAAAGTAATGATGCATACATTTATAAGATTCTGCCTTCTGCCCAATTCTGCTAGGATAGGGTAACAGCCCCTGTGATCTATGAACTGGATTGACTGGATTCAAAGGTAGATAGATGGGGATTTATTCTTGTCAGAAAAACTGAAAATGTAACCTTAGGATATGACAGGAGTACTGTTTCAATGGACCTACTTGCTAACTTGATCTGTAAATATACTATACTGAAATACCTGTATTATGTTAATTAGTGATATGTACTGTAGATGTCAATCCATTTTCTGAGCACACATATTCAAATTTTGGGTGAAAAGGAACCAAGCCTGGGAAACAGTCCCTCAGATAGCACACTGAATTATACAAGGCCAAATGTGGCTTACCAATTACCTCACCATTTAGAATAAAAAAAACAGTGTACCTGGAGAAAGCTCAAGGAAACACCAAGAGAATTTACAAACCCATGAACACAGTGGGTGGACCAGAATTTTGACAAAGTATCCTTAAGCTGTTGGGAGCATGTGCTAATAGTGTGTCGCCACACCCACCGCACGACAAACCACCCAGATTGGGGCCAGAGTGCAGCTGCTGACCCCTCAGCACCACACTGAAACAGTGGGAGGTTTTTTGCTTTTTTTGGTTTTTTTTTTTTTTTTTTTACGGTAGCTGGAGTGCCAATGCTGCCACCAAGTTTTCCCTGTAAACTGGAGAACCACTTGAATGCAGATTAACATCATACCCAGGATGAAGCAATAGCAGGTTAAGGGCCTTGCTCAAGAGCCCAAAGGAGTAGAGTCACTTCTGGCATTTACAGGATTCCAACCAACAGCATTAAAAAAATACAGCAATCTAATAAATACAATGATGGTTTACAATTCACAATTACTCAATAAAATATAACTTTAAATTCTGTTAAAATAATTTGTCTAAACAAAATCTATATTACAAAGATTTTTAAAGATACCTAGGAATCAAGTTCAACTTCTTTCTGTGATTTTCTGAAAGTCATCAGTGATGGTGTCTTTAAAGTTGATCCTTTCTGGCCAAAGTGACTGACTGTAAGCCACAATCTCTACCTCTGCCTGCCTCTGTGACCCTAACCAAGCTGCTTAGCCTGTCAGTGCTCCAACTGTACTTCTGTTGTAAAGCATTCTGGATTAAGGGATTACTATAAAATGATGCTTTGCAAAGGACTGCCATGCTGTCCTGGGTTGGTACCTGCTGCCAGAATAGACTCTTGTCTTCTATGTTAGTGTATTGGAATAAGCAAGCTCACGATAGATAGATAGATAGATACTTTATTAATCCCAAGGGGAAATTCACATATGAATGGAATGCACAATAGAAAAGTCATGTACTGTCAAGTATTAAAAGTTATGTGGTTATGTTTTTTTTTTTTTTTTTTAACACTGACAACATTGTTATTCAATTACAGATACTTAATGCATTCATCTGGCTCACAGCACTGTGAACAAGACTTCAATATACTGTGATTGTTTAGGCAAAGAGACAAAAGGAACTGTTGACATGAGACTGTGCAAATTACTGTACATACTGAGACAGTGGCTATTATCGAGTGGATAACCAGCTTGTTTTTTTTATATTCTTATGTTTGCAGATGAAACCAATCTAGTTGGGATGACAGTTAATTCAGAATCAGCCAAATGATGCTGGAGGGATCTGGAGAAAATGCAGGTGGGAGTGGATGACATTTAATGTATGTAAATGTAAGGTATTAGACATAGAAAGTAAAAATGTTACATGATTTGAATACATGATGTGAAGTTTGAAACCTGAAAATATAACTTATGAGGAAGACATAGAAGATGTAGTTAAAATGTCACTACCTACATCCAGACAATGCACAGAAGCCACTAAGAAGGCTAATACGATGCTGGGTTATAGAGCATGATGTGTATAATAGAAGTCAAGGTAAATTATGTTTAAGTTCTATAATGTCCTAGTGTGGCCGCACCTAGATTACCATGAGCAGTTTTGGTTTTCATATTTCAAAAAAAGATTTAGCAGTCCTAGAGAAAGTCAAGAGGGTAACAACTAATCTCATACTAGGGCTGCGAGATTTGAGCTGTGAAGAAAGATTGAAGGAGTTGAACGTTTTCAGTTTAAGCAGAGATTAAGTGGTGATATGACTGAATTTGTATGAAAGGAATTACTGCAGATGATCTCATTTATTACTTTAAATTAAGTTCTTCAACAAGAACATGAGGACGCAGAAACTTAAGGTTAAATTTCACCCAAATGGTAGAAAGTTTTTTTTCACAAACAGAACCACAGACACACATAATAAATTACCAAGTGGTGTGGTAGAGAGCAGGACTTTAGATAAATTCAGAACTCTACCTAGACACTCTACCTGGCCTACTCTTGTCAAGTTTTTTAGATTTTCAAATGACTGAAAGAGCAGTATGGTACCTGGACTGTTTGGCACAGAATCAAAATGACAGTTTGCCAGCACTGCATGTTGTGCACCTTCTCCTCCTCTTGGCTCCAGCTTAACAACAATATTAGTGATGTTGTCATAGTAATTGATAAAGTAACCAAAGTTTCTGTATCCTGTAGGCCTTTGTACATCCACTGTAATTGTGTGAGCAGTTTGGTTACTTTCCTGTCTGATAAATTCGATTTGACTCAGGAGATAATTTACTGTCAATATTTCATTTTCTGGACTCCCAACAGGCCTGGGGCCGAATGCTGTTATGTTGTCAAGATGTTTCCTATAAAATGAAATGAAAATTGAAAGTTAAGGCCACATGATGACTTAGGTAAGTTTAAGAGGTAACTAATAAGTGCATATACAGCATAATTGCTGAAAGAAGGAGATTATAAAAGAAAGGCCAAAATTCAGGATGTACTCTTAAGATGTGACATTCTGATTAGCGCATGATTTTGTTGTGTGTGCCCACATTTTTGTCAAGTGGGTGGCACAATGGCAAATGTGATTCTTGCTGCTGTGTCACAGCTTCAGCAGACTAGGTTCAAATTGACACTCTAGCTGACGTTTTATAGATTCTCTCCATTTACATGTTTTTTTCTTACACCCCAAAGATGTTTAGGCTAAGTTAATTGGCAATTCTAAACTGGCCTCTGCAAGTATGCCCTGTGAATGATTATCACTTTACACATAGTAAGTTCTTGTCTTGCACCCAGGGCTACAGGGATAGGCTTATGCCCATGCAACCCTAAATTGGATTAAGTAGGATCCATAATTGACTGATGTATGTCTGTGAAGCAAATTTGATGTTTACATGAATGTGGCAACTTATCACCACCCCTTAATTTTGTAAACATTTTTTTCCTGGTAACTGCCTTAGCTGTAACAGGATGAGTTTTCCTCATTCCCAGACACCCTGCTTGGAATTTCAAGGTGCTCCAGCGATGACAGTAAACAGATCAGAGTCTTCTCCTAACAGTGGACTGTGTCTTCTGTGGAAGGTGATCTAAGAAGCACCACCCCTGCATGCACAACCTACCTCTGCCACCTCCTCTCAATCCAGAGCCTTACTGGCTGTGTTCCAAGGACCTTGTGAGCTGATGGGCACCACACTCTTATCATAACTCCTTTAATTTTATTTTAGCCTCTGTACCAGAGGCTTTATTACTGCAACTCATGATTGTAGATGAGGATGGGATTTATAGACTGACCACTCAATCACAATCTTCTTCCTCCAGCTTACCTCTCAATTCACCATCATATTCACGGTTCACACTTGTTGTGCTAAGATTACTTTCTGCATTTGCAGCTCCACATTGGTCAGGTCTGTCATATTTTTCTACCCATCAAATAATCCCACGTCTCGTTTGTTTTGCTTTCGGTTTTTGTGACTGGAAAGTTACTTTGTGACGGTGGAATTTGTACAAATAATTCCGCGTATCTTATGTGCTTGCACACTAACTTTTTGTGTTGTAAAATAATTTTCTCCATACAAGCTGCCATTTTTATATTTTGTAATTGTTAAATTGTACACCATTTTCTATTCACACATTATCATTTTGCACGTGTTATCTCGTTTATTGCAATTGCTTGATGACTTTCGACTTTTTTTAGGCTTTCTCATTCTCTTTTACTTTGCTTTTTATTTTATTGAGTACATGAATCGTTTCTCGTAGTTACCCCTCATAATTACAGCTTTTTCCACTTACTGTACGTCTTACCGCAGGTAGATACTTTTCTGTCCTTGTATTTCCAGCATTTTCTATTACTCAAATGTTTGAGGATTTTCTAATTATTTCTAATTTTAATGCTTATAAATTAAAGCGCATTTTCGAAATAAAATCTGTTGAGGCAGAAGTTTCTCCGTGTTTTCTTTTACATAACTGACATTTGCGTCTATTAAGCTTAGCACACACACCCAGCCGCACCGAACAGGCCAGAGCCCCCGCATTCTGAAGCATGCACCTTCGCCTGCGCCCTCACCTGGCCCTCTCGGCATTGAACTCGCCCGTGGACCTCCAGACGAGCAGCTGTCGCACGGAGAACTGCACCAAAGCCCAAAGCAAGAACAGGAAGATGGACAGGGACAACTCCACCCCAATCTCTTTTAGTATACAGGTGAGTTTCAGGTTCAGGCTCTTGCAAACGTTTCGTCGACTTTTTCTGTCTTGATCCTTTTTGGTTTTGCCGTTGTTGTCGTCGTCGTCACCGCCATCCAGTAGTGGGCTGAGTTCCAAGACACTGTAGTCCGTTGTTCTCCGGACTTTGGGACGGTTTTCCATGGTCTCCTTTAACGTTGTGCTTGTGTTAATGGAAATAGCGTGGGGCGCATTGAGTCGCATTAGGAGTGTCGCTGTATTTAGGGGCGGTGTTAAGTGAGATACTGGCAAATGTTACAGTACTAGCGTGTAAAAGTAACGACATTGAAGTTTACAACATATTTACAGAGCTGTGCAAAATGTAATGCAAGGCCGATAAGTGGTTTGTACATTGATTCATTAAATGATTTTAAAGAGAACAAATCCACATTGGATTGCGTATGCATATTGCCCGGCCATTGCGTGTTAGGTTCATTGGCGGGCTTGGCACACGCCCACATCTGCAGCCTAGCAACGGTGCGGACAGCGACGTTTAACTGACATTGTAAAAGTTGAAATCTCCTCGTGCCACCTTAATTATCACATTTTGCACAACAAGGGTACCAGTTTTAAATTGCTCGTTAGATTCACCTGGTCCTACATGAGTACACAGCTCAAATTCAATGGCGCTTATGGCAAACTCCAGTATATGCAGAACAGCATAGGGTGAGCATTTAAGAAACACAGTAAAAGGATCGCTTTTATTTTCAGTGGACGACACCACTACATGTGAAATATGCCTAGCTCGTCCTATGTATGTCTGTCAATTACATTGGCAAGCAGGCTTATTCGCATACAGAGCACAGCTTATACAAAACTAAGAAATGTAATGAGTCCTGTAAAAGTTAACATCATGTTGGGCCACTTCAGTTTTCACACGTTTGTGACAAAATGTGTTCATCTGCTGGTAAACTATTGCTTTGTTGTCATGTGTGCATAGTACGAATAAATTCTTGCTTGCAGGTCACCTCAGAACAGCTAACAAAAATTAAAAACAAAAATAAATAAAACGAATACATAGAATGCAACATACAGTGCTTATGAAAATTTCACCCCTTTTGAAGTTTTCACATTTTACTGTTATAAAACACTGAATCACAGTGGATGGAATTTGGCATTTTAACACTGATCAACAGGAAAAAAGACTTGTGTCAAAGTGAAAACAGATCTCTGCAAAGTAATCTATATTAGCAATATAAAACACAAAATATTTTATTGAATAAATATTCAAATCAGTATTTAGTAGATACAGCTTTGGTAGACATGACAGCCTCAGTTCTGTGTGCACAGGTCTCTGTGAGCTTGACATGTCTGGACACTCTAGTTTTTCCACATTCTTCTTTACAAAATTGCTCAAGCTGTGTCAAGCTGTATGCTGATTGTGAAAGAACAAATTATTTTCAGCCCCAACCACAGTTTCTCAATTAGATTGAAGTGTGTACTCTGACTTGGTCATTGCAGGACATTAACATTGTTGTTTGAAAGTCATTCCTATATACAGTGCATCCGGAAAGTATTCACAGCGTATCACTTTTTCCACATTTTGTTATGTTACAGCTTTATTCCAAAATGGATTCAATTCATTTTTTTCCTCAGAATTCTACACACAACACCCCATAATGACAACGTGAAAAAAGTTTACTTGAGGTTTTTGCAAATTTATTAAAAATAAAAAAACAGAGAAATCACATGTACATAAGTATTCACAGCCTTTGCTCAATACTTTGTCGATGCACCTTTGGCAGCAATTACAGCCTCAAGTCTTTTTGAATATGATGCCACAAGCTTGGCACACCTATCCTTGGCCAGTTTCGCCCATTCCTCTTTGCAGCACCTCTCAAGCTCCTGAAGCCACTCCTTTGATATCTTGGCTGTGTGCTTAGGGTCGTTGTCCTGCTGAAAGATGAACCGTCACCCCAGTCTGAGGTCAAGAGCGCTCTGGAGCAGGTTTTCATCCAGGATGTCTCTGTACATTGCTGCAGTCATCTTTCCCTTTATCCTGACTAGTCTTCCAGTCCCTGCCGCTGAAAAACATCCCCACAGCTTGATGCTGCCACCACCATGCTTCACTGTAGGGATGGTATTGGCCTGGTGATGAGCGGTGCCTGGTTTCCTCCAAACATGACGCCTGGCATTCATACCAAAGAGTTCAATCTTTGTCTCATCAGACCAGAGAATTTTCTTTCTTATGGTCTGAGAGCCCTTCAGGTGCCTTTTGGCAAACTCCAGGCGGGCTGCCATGTGCCTTTTACTAAGGAGTGGCTTCCGTCTGGCCACTCTACCATACAGGCCTGATTGGTAGATTGCTGCAGAGATGGTTGTCCTTCTGGAAGGTTCTCCTCTCTCCACAGAGGACCTCTGGAGCTCTGACAGAGTGACCATCGGGTTCTTGGTCACCTCCCTGACTGAGGCCCTTCTCCGCCGTTCGCTCAGTTTAGATGGCTGGCCAGCTCTAGGAAGAGTCCTGGTGGTTTCGAACTTCTTCCACTTATGGATGATGGAGGCCACTGTGCTCATTGGGACCTTCAAAGCAGCAGAAATTTTTCTGTAACCTTCCCCAGATTTGTTCTTCGAGACAATCCTATCTCGGAGGTCTACAGACAATTCCTTTGACTTCATGCTTGGTTTGTGCTCTGACATGAACTGTCAACTGTGGGACCTCATATAGACAGGCGTGTGCCTTTCCAAATCATGCCCAATCAACTGAATTTACCACAGGTGGACTCCAATTAAGCTGCAGAAACATCTCAAGGATGATCAGGGGAAATAGGATGCAACTGAGCTCAATTTTGAGCTTCATGGTAAAGGCTGTGAATACTTATGTACATGTGCTTTCTCAATTTTTTTATTTTTAATAAATTAGCAAAAATCTCAAGTAAACTTTTTTCACGTTGTCATTATGGGGTGTTGTGTGTAGAATTCTGAGGAAAAAAATGAATTTAATCCATTTTGGAATAAAGCTGTAACATAACAAAATGTGGAAAAAGTGATGCGCTGTGAATACTTTCCGGATGCACTGTAGCTTTGGTTTCATGTTTGGGCTCATTGTCTTGTTAGAAAACAAATCTTCTCCCAAGGCGTAGGTTTTCTTCTGGGATTTCCTTGTACTTTGCAGCATTCATTTTACCCTCAACACTCTCAAGCCTACCAAGGCCTGCTGCAGAGAAGCATCCACACAACAGGATGCTGCCACCACTATACTTCACAGTGGAGATGGTGTGTTTCTGATAATGTGCAGTGTTGACATACACCAAACATGGCATTTAGTCCAATTAAATCTTTTCCATTGTAGCTTGTACCTGCTTCCTCATTCTCACATGTCTCTTACTTGCAGCCCCCTCTAGTCTTCTTGTTGCAGTCACTCAGGTTTTGTGGATGACCTGGTCTAGGCAGATTTACACCCCTTTGCGCTTTGATTTTATAAACATGTAAGATCACATGCAACAGTCACAGAGGAGGCTAAGACCCTGATACCTGCAAATCCTAGAAATGTCCCTGAACTGAAGGAGTCAGTTTAAACTTAACAGGTCCACCACGAGCTACTTCATTGTAATATAAATTCACATTTACGGACTTTGAAAGTGGACATCCACCCTGCCCTTCGAAATCGTCTACATTTACATGTGCTTCATTTTACTTTGAACAGGGATGTCCCACCCCCTGTTCTCCAAAATTCAATACATATATATTTGCATCTCTACACTTTAAATGGAGACCACATACAATTGACAAAAAACACTGTACTTGAGTGAAAGGCATAAACAATTTAAACTTTTATAAACATTTAATAATAATAACCTCGAATTTCACATTATTCCAGCTGATTACCGGTTTCAGTTGAAAAGAATACACTTTCCGATACAATTGAATGTGTTCTGCAATGACCATCAACAATAGCAAAGTCAGTAAGAAATGCAGGATCTGATCTAATGCAGGAATGTGTTTACACATGGGCAATTGTAGTTAGCATGTTCAAAAGTAAGCAGCTCCAGTCATCTAATATATATTATTACTTATTATTTGACTGATACCTTTATCCAAGTTGACTTACAACATTTGTCATACAATTGGTTACATTTCTTTTGCTTTTCCTCATGGTTTAAAGTCCCAAGCCTTAACCACTACATCACACTGCCTAGTAATGACATTAGTAGTAGTATAAAATGTCACCATTATCCTTATCAAAATCTTTTCGACAGGTATATGTCCCGCCCCCCTGGCATTTCCAGTACCCACCTGATGCCACCTGGTTAACGGACATTCCCACGCTCTGGTCTCTACCCTTTGTCGGGCGATGGTTTGACAGGCATCGGACATTTTGTCAGTCGTCCGAATGGAATTGGTCAGCCAATCTTGGCCGTGGTCCTAAAAATGGGCTGGTCACCTTTGTAAGCCGAGACTGACCTTTGGAGACCTGTAAGGTGTCAAAAGTTAAGTCAGCAATGGGGCGGAGCAGGCATCCTACTCCTATGTGTGTACAGCGCCTGTATGTACAGATAGTGTGAGTGACAGACCCAGAGAGAGGATGTACAAGAAAGCTTTAGAAAGAATCTATTATACACCCAAGGAGTTTGGCAGTACAGCCCAAACACACCATGGGCAACTTGTTACCTCTCCCACCTTCCAAACCATACCATTTATAAAGTAAATCGTAGAAGATACCAAGCTGTCTTAAAAACAATAACTTTATTGAATGACTCAAGGACACTCACAGTATGCATCCTTTACCTGATGATCCTACCCAACCCATCTGTTATAAAATGATACATAAAGGAGAGAAAAAAAGATACGAAGGTGGTTTAAAACAACAAGTTTTATTGTAGCAAAATTTCAAAAATAGCAAATACCCCTGGTTTGCAATTTGATTGTGTTCTCATACTTGTATACAATTTTTGTGTTTTGTTTCTTTTCAAATGGGCTACTGATTTGTATACAAATAAGCTTGTGTGAATATTTTTCTGCGGTTTCTCCTGCTTTATTCATGCTTTTTACAGTGCATCCAGAAAGTATTCACAGCGCATCACTTTTTCCACATTTTGTTATGTTACAGCCTTTTTCCAAAATGGATTAAATTAATTTTTTCCTCAGAATTCTACACACAACACCCATAATGACAACTTGAAAAAACTTTACTTGAGGTTTTTGTAAATTAAAAAAACTGAGAAATCACATGTACATAAGTATTCACAGCCTTTGCTCAGTACTTTGTCGATGCACCTTTGGCAGCAATTACACCCTCAAGTCTTGTTGAATATGATGCCACAAGCTTGGCACACCTATCCTTGGCCAGTTTCGCCCATTCCTCTTTGCAGCACCTCTCAAGCTCCATCAGGTTAGATGGGAAGCGTCGGTGCACAGCCATTTTAAGATCTCTCCAGAGATGTTCAATCAGAATCAAATCTGGGCTCTGGCTGGGCCACTCAAGGACATTTACAGAGTTGTCCTGAAGCCACTCCTTTGATATCTTGGCTGTGTGCTTAGGGTCGTTGTCCTGCTGAAAGATGAACCATCGCCCCAGTCTGAGGTCAAGAGCGCTCTGGAGCAGGTTTTCATCCAGGATGTCTCTGTACATTGCTGCAGTCATCTTTCCCTTTATCCTGACTAGTCTCCCAGTCCCTGCTGCTGAAAAACATCCCCACAGCATGATGCTGCCACCACCATGCTTCACTGTAGGGATGGTGCCAGGTTTCCTCCAAATGTGACACCTGGCATTCACACCAAAAAGTTCAATCTTTGTCTCATCAGACCAGAGAATTTTCTTTCTCATGGTCTGAGAGTCCTTCAGGTGCCTTTTGGCAAACTCCAGGCGGGCTGCCATGTGCCTTTTACTAAGGAGTGGCTTCCGTCTGGCCACTCTACCATACAGGCCTGATTGGTGGATTGCTGCAGAGATGGTTGTTCTTCTGGAAGGTTCTCCTCTCTCCACAGAGGACCTCTGGAGCTCTGACAGAGTGACCATCGGGTTCTTGGTCACCTCCCTGACTTAGGCCCTTCTCCCCTGATCGTTCATTTTAGATGGCCGGCCAGCTCTAGGAAGAGTCCTGGTGGTTTCGAACTTCTTCCACTTACGGATGATGGAGGCCACTGTGCTCATTGGGACCTTCAAAGCAGCAGAAATTTTTCTGTAACCTTCCCCAGATATGTGCCTCGAGACAATCCTGAAACCGAGGTCTACAGACTATTCCTTTGACTTCATGCTTGGTTTGTGCTCTGACATGAACTGTCAACTGTGGGACCTTATATAGACAGGTGTGTGCCTTTCCAAATCATGTCCAATCAACTGAATTTACCACAGCTGGACTCCAGTTAAGCTGCAGAAACATCTCAAGGATGATCAGGGGAAACAGGATGCACCTGAGCTCAATTTTGAGCTTCATGGCAAAGGCTGTGAATACTTATGTACATGTGCTTTCTCAGTTTTTTATTTTTAATAAATTTGCAAAAATCTCAAGTAAACTTTTTTTATGTTGTCATTATGGGGTGTTGTGTGTAGAATTCTGAGGAAAAAAATGAATTTAATCCATTTTGGAATAAGGCTGTAACATAACAAAATGTGGAAAAAGTGATGCGCTGTGAATACTTTCCGGATGCACTGTATTTGTATGTGTATGTGCATATATCTATGCAATCATTATCCTTGAGATGCTAGAGTAGACAAACATAGTAACAAACTTATCAGGGCTCACAAATTCAACACTAATACACAGGTTTAACCCTAAATAAAGAGATACAGTATATCGATATATCTTTTATTAGAGGATTCACACTGCCCTTGTGACATTCACATGTGCCATTCTGCCAAATTTCAGCTTTTTAACCAAGCTTTTGTTGATGAGTGAGTGCATTATATACATTTAGATGTATACGCATACCAAACTTCAGTAGAGTAATTGTTTCTGTTTATGGGCTGTGTAGTAAATTTACACTTCATACAACTTTTTGTGCAGCTTTCACTGTCAAGGTTCACTTAATAAGCTAAATATAAAGCAGCATTCTTAACTACGAACTTTTATATTATTATTAGGGAACATAATTTGACATTTTTTAAAAATTTTATCATTCTCATGTTTTAGGGGAAATTTAATGGGTTTTAATCAGTCTGTTTTGCTATTAGCCATTGGCAACAATCCACATTTTTCAATTTATTTTCTCTAAAACTGCAGTTAAAAACATACGTATTTTGTTTCCTTTTCATGTGTTTGAAATATTGGCATATTTACTTAATGAGAAACCTAACTGAAAGAACCATTGAAATCTGCAAACAGGAAGTTTGTTTTCATATTTTCCCACTATCATTGATTTCATAAATACACTGAGCCACACTCCACAGTCTGTGTTAATAAATAATAATAATAATAATAATTTTTTGCATTTATATAGCGCTTTTCTCACTACTGAAAGTGCTCAGCAATTGCAGGTTAAGGGCCTTGCTTAAGGGCCCAACAGAGCAGAGTCCCTATTGGCATTTACGGGATTCGAACCGGCAACCTTCCGATTGCCAGTGCAGATCTCTAGCCTCAGAGCCACCACTCCGCCGACATATAAAGCTTCCACTGAGATCATGGAAGGTCCTGGTGGTAAACTAGAACATAAAAATGGCATGTGCTAGTATTGCGAACACATTAGGCAAGCTACCTTATTATCATTTATTAGCATACATATGTAAAAAGTCTGATGCTGCTTCCTTTAACCTATGAAGCTTGACTGCATCAAAAAAGAAAAGGTCTACCTAGCAAGGTTATTATAGTTAACGAAAACTAAAATCAAAACTGAAACTATTATTAAAAAAATATTTTCGTAAACTGATATAATTAACAAAACCAAAATGAAAAACCGAAACTATTGAAGTAGCTGGAAAGACTAATTGAAATAAAATAATAATTTACTAAAAATATTTTTTGTTTTCATTTTTGAATATTTTTGCTATTAGTTTTTAACTTTTAACTCTAAAACTGAAATTCATCTACCATGAGCCGTCCGCACGTATTCATCCATTAAATAGCAGCTGGTGAAGGAGGGCAGGTGTTCAAATAGTATTTGCGGTAACAGAGCAAGCTGAATACGCGCATAAAGTGTGTGAAATAGCAAGCGACTTACGTACCGCCTTTCTTTGCACTGTTGTATATCAAGATGTTATTCAAACACCTGAAAATGGAATGTGTTGGTCAACAAAAACTTTACCATATGGTCAGAAAAATCACAAGTGAGTAACGTTGTTTCGGTTTATTTCTCAGGTGCCTGCTTGTTGTTGACAGTAATTCACCTGCCACTTCACACTTGAAGTACAGAGAAAGTTTAGTAATCATGAAAAAAATTCAACCTCGAGATTTTGATTAATCTTGACGTTTTAGACCTCCCCGAGTCCGAAAATACCATTTTTTGGAATTACGTATGTGTGTGTAAACACGATAACTCAAAAACTGAGCTAGATAGATGGATGAAATTTGGCATGTGGTTGTTACACCAAAATTGTAGATCTGTATTAACTTTTTGGGCCAAATCCATCAACTGGAAGTTTCAGCTTTACTTTTATAATAATAGTTCAATATATTTTATTGATTTGATTTGATTTGTTGTTGATGGTTCTTTAATGTAAATAATATAATCATTGTCTTGCGGTTTATTCCTGAAATATCCATCCCCATATCTGAGTACACAAGAAAGTTTAGGATTTTTGAAAATAAAATGGCACTGATCAAGAGACTGACAAGGTCATCATACAAAATCGGTATATTGTTGCTGACCAACCACTTTTGCTTTAAAAACGTCATTTAACAATGAAGCGATACAAACCTTGTAAAATTACTGAGTTGGCAATGTCTCTACTGAACTACAGTTGGTGGGAGAAGAGAGTCAGCCAAGTGATAAAAAGCTAATCATTTTTTTGTATTTATGCTATATTTATTAATTTATCTTTTTTAGTTAATATCACTCTTAATATCAGATATTGTGAAAATAATCCAATAGCAGAATTATGTTTTAAAATATCTGTCCCCATTTTTTTCAATGTTTCTCACTCTCTCTCTCTCAAAATAGTTGAAATCATCACATTCTTTTTGTTCTTAACATCAGCCATATCATACATATTGCACACCAGGGATTTTTCCTGCCTTGCATCCGAACCTGCTTGGGTAGGCTCCAGTTTCCGGTGATCCTTCTCTGGATAAACAGATTTAGATAATATATATATATATATATATATATATATATATATATATATATATATATATATATATATATATATATATATATTGTTCTTAATCTCAGATGTTATCTCTGTCATTTTGTGCTTGTCCGTACTCTTATTACCTGCTCTTGCTCTGCTCATTATGGGTTTACTGTTCTTATGCATGGGCTATTCAAGTCTCACTGCCACTAACCTTCACACTACAAGCTTGTTTTTCTTTGTTTCCCTCAATACAGCTAGCTGGATTCTACACACTGATTCAAGTCTCAGAGCCCTGTTCTTCCTAAGCCCCTGTGATTTTCATGATCACACCTGTCAGAACATAGTAGACTCTGTTTTCTAATTTTTGATATCTTTTCACGCCTGCAGGTGGCAAAATTCTGTCTATAAATTGTTTGTGCCTGAGATGGAATCAGAGATCAGTATGGCTAGTAGAAAAATAACAAAGCCCAGTATTTGAGATTTTTGAATGCAATATTGAAGGCATTCACTATAAGCACATTGTCATTGGAGCAGGATTTGTTGTGTTCTTTAGACCTGGGGTTGCCAACTCCGGTCCTGGAGGACCACCGTGGCTGCAGGTTTTCATTCTTTCTCTTTTTGTAGTGAGTGCCCTGTTTGTGCTACTAATTAACTTCTTGTGAATTCATTTTAATTGAATTGCTTTTTTAAGATTTGTTCCCCTGACGTTCTTCATTGTTCCTCTGAATTCCTTCATTTCTTTCCTTTAATGGCACCCAAATAGAAATTAAATATGAAGTGAGGGAGCCAACAGAAGACCAACTAAGTCAGGGCCTGAAACTCCAATCAATTTCACACCAACTAGCTGCTTAATGAGGTGCCAATTCTTGTCGTTAATTAAACCAGTTCTTTAATTCTGTGGCTTGTTGCTGCTCTTCAAGAGCAAGTTAATTAAAATTAGTTCAAAAGAAGTTAATTAAGAAAAAGGTGGGAATGAAAACGTGCAGCCACGTTAAAAAAAAAAACCTCACACCTTAAAATTCACCTAAATTTCCGTATAAATTGACCCATTCTGGGCAATAAAATGAAATTTAAAAAGTGCCAACAGTCAGCTTATATTTGTTCAGCACAAATGACATACAAAATATTTTAAAAATTATAAAATTGTGTAAAAATGTTCATATTCAGTACCTGGTTTGATTATGATTGTTTTTATCAGACAAAAACAAAACCAAATAGTAAAGTGTGTTGTGTAGTGTAGTAAGCTTCCACTAACATTAAACTCATATTATATCCAAACCCGTTAAGTATACAGTTCTGTCTCATTGTGACACAAAAACTAAACTCCATTGTAGCTCTTTAACCATACTATAATTACTAAAACTAAAACAGAAACTAATATATATAAAAATAGAAATGTCTTTGTAAAATAAAAACTACATTAAAACTAAAAATACACAATGAAGGAAAACTAAACTGAATTTCCAAGTAAGGTCAGAAAAAATATAGAAATAAAAACAAATATAAAAAGGCAAAACTATAATAACTTTGCTACCTAGTCTGCCACAGTATTCTTACAGTTTGTTTTATCTTAATTACCATTTCAATTTAAATGCCTTACGTAAGTGCATCATTAGGATCAAGTGACCGTGATATAATACATTATACAGATTTGTGGCAAAGCACATATGCAAAAACTAAAACTGTTAAGTTTAACTTTAACAAGACAAATTTTGAGTCCATGAAGCAAAGATTAACAGGGATAAACTCAGACCTTTTAAGTGTGTAGGCAGTTTAACAGGTAAAATAATTTTGCATATAATGTAGGGCAAGTTCGTCCTGAAATTTAGAAGCAGCTAGAACTCAGCTCTAGATAACTAAGGACGCAAAAAAAGCTACAAAGGATATATATATAACAAAGATAGCTGAGATACAAGATGAATAACTCTAGGACTAACTCTAGGATGGTTAAAAAGGATATTAGGAAAGCTAAAAAGCAATGAGAGAGAAATATTACAAAAAAGGTGAAAGATGACTCAAAGAGGTTCTTTCATTATTTTAGTAGTAAAAAAATGGTCAAGGAGTAAGTTAAATATATCAGGAACACAGTGTGCAAATTACAACATTCAATAATGAAATTGTGCTCTCAAATTTGCATTTTTCTTAAGTTTAACCTCCCAGCATTAGCAGGGACTATAAAGGGAGAATGTTGTAAGGCTGGAAATCATAGAGTAATGCAGGATTAAAAAGGCTGAAATCAACCCAATCACTGGGGACAGATAACATCTATCCTTTGCTTAACGAGCTTAGAGCGTCTATATATAAAGCCTTTGTATATATTTTTCATTTTGCACACTGGGGAAGTTCTTAAGGACTGGAAGCTAGCAAACATTTTTCTGTTATTTAAAAAGAACAATTCGCTTGACCCAACCAACTATACTGTAGTTGCACTATAAATAAAAACAGTCTAAATCAGCATTTCCCAAACTATGGGTCGCGAGCGAATGTTGAGTGGGCCCTGAAACATAAGACGATATTCCGACCGATCGGGCTAACAGCCGGACGTCTTTTGTTTTTGTGACATTCTTTATCACGTTGTGTTGTGTTCGTTAGCATATGCCCTTATAATCTTTTTAAAAACAATTATTAACGTTGGGCGGCACGGTGGCGCAGTGGGTAGCGCTGCTGCCTCGCAGTTGGGAGATCTGGGGACATGGGTTCGCTTCCCGGGTCCTCCCAGCGTGGATTTTGCATGTTCTCCCCGTGTCTGCGTGGGTTTCCTCCGGGCGCTCCGGTTTCCTCCCACAGTCCAAAGACATGCAGGTTAGGTGGATTGGCGATTCTAAATTGGCCCTAGTGTGTGCTTGGTGTGTGGGTGTGTTTGTGTGTGTCCTGCGGTGGGTTGGCACCCTGCCCAGGATTGGTTCCCTGCCTTGTGCCCTGTGTTGGCTGGGATTGGCTCCAGCAGACCCCCGTGACCCTGTGTTCGGATTCAGCGGGTTGGAAAATGGATGGATTATTAACGTTTGAATATAATAATGGAAAAGTGGTTGAAACGGATAGCAAAAACTACGTCGCCGCCGCCGGTTGATTGTGATGAAAAGACAGAAGATGTTCTTATAAATGACAAAAGTGGCACTGAGGCTGACTTCCAAGCTCCCTCAACGAGTTCGCATGAATCGAAACGACGGAAAGTTGTAAGAAAATATGACCCTGAATATCTAAAACTAGGATTCACTTGGAATCATGATACGATAGATCCGCGTCCTCAATGCGTGATTTGCTACGAAATATTAGCGAACATAAGTATGCGCCCAAGTAAGTTGACGCGTCATATAGAAACGAAGCATTCCCATTTTACAAATAAGACAGATTTTTTTCAAAGAAAATTGTTGGATATGAAATCTTCAAAAAATATTGTTTCACATTTCATTAATATTAATGAAAATGCTGTATATGCCTCGTACCTCATTAGCTTAAGGATCGCCAGAGCAGGAAAGCCTCATACCATTGGCGAAGATTTAGTGTTACCATCAATTAAAGATGCTGTTGGAGCGATGTTTGGAGAAAAAGAAGTGAAGGAAATCGAGCGCATACCACTGTCCAATAATACTGTTGCACGACGAATCGACGAAATGGCTGAATGGGCAGAGGACGAATTAATCCGGAGGGTAGTTTGTAGTAAATATTATATGCTACAACTAGATGAGTCTACTGACGTGCAAGGCCTATCTCAACTACTTGTTTTTGTGCGTTATATATGGCAAAACGATGCGCATGAAGATATCTTGTTCTGCAAGCCAATTAGTCGTGGAACGGCCGAGGAAATTTTCAATGCAATTGATTCCTATATAAAAGAGAAAGGTTTACAGTGGAAGAACTGTTTCGGTATATGCACTGACGGTGCGCGGGCTATGTGCGGGAAAAATAGCAGTGTCGTTACAAGAGTTCTTAAACAAAGCCCCTGTGCTTTGTGGACACACTGTAGCCTTCACAGAGAAGCACTGGTTTCAAAAGCATTACCTAATGATTTCAAAACAGTACTAAATACAGCTGTGAAAATTGTAAATTATATTAAAACAAAACCCTTACAAGCACGTTTATTTCAAAAGCTGTGTGAAGAAATGGGTAGTCTTCATACATCTCTTCTTCTGCATACGGAAGTACGTTGGTTATCCAGGGGGAAAGTACTGACACGATTAGTGGAATTACGCAATGAAGTTACAATTTACTTGGAAGGAAAAACTGAATATATTGAATCTCTACTGGACAAAGAATTCATTCTCAAGCTCACATACTTGGCGGATATTTTTTTCGAAATTAAACGAACTCAATTTGTATTTGCAAGGTTCAAACGAATCAGACATTTTTGTAGTTCACGATAGAATTCGAGCGTTTATGAAAAAGCTGATGTTGTGGAAAAGTTGTATTGAGGATGGCAAGTATGATTGTTTTGAAACTCTTGAAACTTTTATTATAGAAAACCAAGTGCAGCCAAAGACGAACGTACTGTCTGCAATTTCCACTCATTTATCATTGTTAAAAAATAACTTTGATGCCTATTTCGGGGAAGACATGAAAAAGCTTGACTCGTTGAATTGGATTTGTAACCCATTTCAAGACCGCCTACCAAGTAGTATGTCAACAAAAGCAAGTGAAGAACTCATTGATTTATCAGAAGATACGTCACTGAAAAATAGTTTCAATCGCAAGCAGTTAATGAAATTCTGGCACTCAGTTGCTGGGAACTATCCTTGCCTGTTTGATGAAGCTATAAAAGTCCTCCTCCCCTTCAGTACCTCATATCTATGTGAGGCCGGATTTTCAGCTATGATCAGCATTAAAACTAAATACCGAAATAAATTGGACGTATCAAACTCACTGCGATTAAAAGTAACTAAAATTGAAGTTGATGCTAAAGCTGTAATGATAAAAAATAGGAAACAAATACACCCTTCTCATTGAAATAACAGTCCTTGTAGGTATTTAAGTAATAAAAAATTGTAACTTAAAGTTGTTTTTTTTTCTTATTTGAAAAGTCCTTCATTCATATTGGTGACGCTTAAATTTCCATAGTGACTGTTTGTGAGCTAAAGTACAATATATGTTGTCTGTGATGATAACAAATTAATGTCAAATGAAAAAAATACTTTAAACAAAATAAACAGCCCGAACAAATAAGACACCATTAAGTAGTTCCGCGACTCGCTACTAGGGAATCTGAGCGTTACCAATATTTTATGCCCCCTTTTTAAGACGGCTAAGAGGTGGGTCCCGAATTTGGCAGTTTTTGTTAGGTGGGTCGGAGCCCAGTCAAGTTTGGGAACCACTGGTCTAAATACATTAAATTTATATTTTAATCCATATTAATATTTTGTACAGGTTTTATTAGTTTAAGAAAGTATATATATTAAAGGAATTTTATTAATTTTAGTTTATTATGATCACTGAACAGTAAGGCTACAGAATTTAATTTTGTAAATAAAAATTAATAGGTTACACATGTGGTTACAGTTTAATTATAAAAATACTAGGGCTGCTAATCTAATCTAATGAAATTTTTAAATTAAAATTAACTGCATATTAATTAAAATGTATTATCTCCTTCAGGCATGTTAATATTTTTCTATAAAGCAGAAATAACTCTGATTCATTTCAAAACAGTTTTAATAATCACTTGTCTATGTATATTAAATTATTCTAGTTATTTTATTGAACAGTTTTGTGTAACAGAAACAAAGCCCAATGACCACCAAACATGATCAGGGGTTCCTATAAAATTTGGGAAAACCGATAGGGTTTGAACTGTTGTATTGCAACACAACATGCAAAAAGCAATTACAATTACACAAGCAATTAAATATTAAAAAACAGAAACATTCAATCATGGTTCAGCTTTTGTGCACAGTCAGCACTATTAAAGCTCAGGTTCTGCTTAACTACATGAGTCAGCTCTGCAGCTGTTACCTGAAGTGGAGTCATTTTTTAGATTGCAAGTTTGTACAGATTTGGCTTTTAAATAGCAAAGGATAGGCTGAAAAAAACTTCTAAATATGTATCTGATAGGGTAATTTATTTAGAAATTTTGTCATAGAATGTATAATTTATAAACGTGCATAATATCCACAGAATCAGACATTATCTGACTGAGTATGCAGTACAACTTTTGGCCCAGCATGGCTATCATCTTGTCACATTTGGAATACTGCAACTCAGTACTAGCAGGAGGATCTGCATGTGCCATCAAACCACTGCAGTTGGTCCAAAATGCAGCTGTCCATCTTGTTTTCAACCATCCAAGATGTCCTTTCTTCACTTCGCCACATTGACTCCCTGTAGCAGCATGCATTAAGTTCAGAACTTTGCTTATTGCCTGCTACTTGGTCAGTAGGTGCTATGCTCCTTCTTGCCCACTCAGGTCTATAAGTAAACAATGTCTGGTGATGCCTCATCTGTATGGAACTAAATTTTAATCCAGACTCTTTTCATATGGAGCTTGTAATTAGTGCAATGAGCTGCCCACCGCCATTCAAATTGTTGACTCCCTCAAAGTGTTTAAGAAGTGATTTGAAACCCTACTGTTCTGTGGATATCTGTGAAATTGTTAATGAACGTTTTTTTGCTCTATGAGTATCTGTCATTTTTTTAACTGATCATTTTTGTTATGCTATCTTTGTAGCTCTTCACTTGATGTGATTAGAATTGATATCCTCTCCTGCTACACTTCTTCAAAATAGTCCTTACTCTGATGTTACTCAATTATGTCTACCTCCTTTGGATAAAGGCGTCTCCTAAGCAAGTAAATGTATTTATAAATATAAAATATATCTACCTAACTATCTTAACGTTCAGCCCAAAAAATAGAAATGTTAAGATCAAGTGGCACTGATTACTGACTACTTTTATTGGTTGCAGTATAATATGTATAATGTAGGCTAACAAACAATTTAATTAAACAGTATACCATTTCTGCTTGGGAGAAGCGTGAGTGAGGTATAAGGAATCAAGCAAATCCACTCTTGCATCATCAGAGCTGCTTTGACATAGGTAGCACCTGCACCATGCTGTTTCAGGGCAGATATTGCACCATGGGTGGCCAGAAAAGCTCAACAGCAAGCGTACTCATGGCCAGGGACAGGACTGACCCAAAAACATTCTGCTTTGGACAATGACTTACACCTCGACTGTCTCTTACATTTCATGAGCAGAATTATATTAGCCGACATCAACATCAACAACATTTATTTATGTAGCACATTTTCATACATATAATGTAGCTCAAAGTGCTTTACATGATGAAGTTAAAGAAAAAATGACAAAATAAACAATTAAAATTAGGGAACACTAATTAACATATAATAAAATTAAGGTCAGATGGTCAGGGTGGACACAAAAAACAAAAAAAAAACTCCAGACACTGGAGAAAAAAATAAAATCTGCAGGGGTTTCGAGGCCCTGAGACCACCCAGCACCCTCTAGGCATTCTACCTAACATAAATAACCTCAATCAGTCCTCATTGTATTCAAGGTTCTCATGGAAGGAGTTGATGATGACGGTCACATGGACTTCTGGCCTTTAATCCATCAATGTAGGGACATCATGGTGCTTTGATCAGGTGGTGGTGGCGCAGATCGCCACCACAGAAAACCGGGAAAAGAACAGAAGAGAGAGTAGGGGTTAGTATGGATTATGGAGCCACCATGAATAGTAATGATAATTAATTGAATATACAGAGCATCAGGATTAAACTAAGATGAAGCTGTGAGAAAGCCATGTTAAAGTAATGAGTTTTCAGCAGTTTTTTAAAGTGCTCCATCGTATCAGCCTGGTGAATTCCTATCGATAAGCTATTCCAGATTTTAGGTGCATAACAGCAGAAGGCCACCTCACCACTTCTTTTAAGTTTAGCTCTTGGAATTATAAGTAGACACTCATTTGAAGATCCAAGGTTACAATTTGGAGGGTAAGGTGTCAGAGATTCCGAAATATAACATGGAACAAGATTATTTAAGGCTTTGTAAACCATAAGCAGTATATTAAAGTCAATTCTGAATGACACAGGTAACCAAAGTAGTGACATCAAAACTGGAGAAATGTGCTCAGATTTTCTTTTTCTAGTTAGGATTCTATCAGCTCCATTCTGCACTACTTGCAATCGATTGATATCTTTTTTGGGTAGTCCTGAGAGGAGTGCGTTACAGTAATCTAGTCGACTGAAAACAAAAGCGTGAACTAATTTCTCAGCATCTTTCAATGATATAAGAGTTCTAACATTTGCTATACTTCTTAAGTGAAAAAATGGTGTCCTAGTGATCTGATTAATATGTGATTTAAAATTCCGGTCACAGTCAACAATTACCCCTAAATTCTGGGAAGTCTGGGAAGACCCCTGTATCTAATGACAAGTTTACTATGTCAAGAATACTATCAATTAGCACACCCGATACTTCTTTGAAAAACCTTGTTTGTATTGGATCAGGGACGCAGGTGGAGGGCCTCAGTTGAGAAATTATTTTGTATAAATCAGGTAAATCTATCCTGGTGAAAGAATTTAATTTGTTTATAATGGAGTACTGGAGCTTAAGAGGATCAGTGTTGGGGATATGTACTATATTATTTCTAATATCATTAGTTTTTTGATTGAAAAATACAGCAATAACCTCACAAGTTTCACTGGAAGTATTTTGGAGGCATTCCATTGAGTTACCTGGGTTTAGCAGACGATCGGTCGTAGAGAATAAGACTCTGGGATTACTAGCATTGTTATTTATAATTCTAGAGAAATAGCAGCGCCTCTCAAGACGGACTATGTTGTTGTATCACTGCATGTAGCCTCTTGCTCTGAATGTGTGACTTTATTTATTTATTTATTTTTATATATATATATATATATATATATATATATATATATATATATATATATATATATATATTGTGATGGATGGTCGGCTTCCTATTCCGGCCCTCACCCCCAGGCCGCCAGGAGGAGCTCTCCCAACAGCATGGACGAGCCCCGAATTCCAGCAGGGCCTCATGGACTATGTAGTTTTTATGCACAGCCCTGCTGGATACCTTGGGGACCACTGGGAGTCGCTGTCGGGAGGCCCAGGGTCTCATATATGCCCTATAACCCGGAAGTGCATCATAATCCCGGGACAGGAAGAAATGACGTGCTTTCGGGGTGAAGACAAGGACTGTTTACCCTGACCCGGAAGGAATAAGGAATTGTGGACTGTTGGGCAGGAACACCTCCAGGTCAGGGTGTATAAAGGACACTGGGAAAGCCCAGTACACGGAGCTGAGCTGGGAGGTAGGGTGGCGAAGTGTCTGGGAGAAGAGGATTGGTATTTGTGATAGTGTTTATTGAGTACAGTGATCCCTCGCTATATCGCGCTTCGCCTTTCGCGGCTTCACTCTATCGCGGATTTTATATGTAAGCATATTTAAATATATATCGCGGATTTTTTGCTGGTTCGCGGATTTCTGAGGACAATGGGTCTTTTAATTTCTGGTACATGCTTCCTCAGTTGGTTTGCCCAGTTGATTTCATACAAGGGACGCTATTGGCAGATGGCTGAGTAGCTACCCAACTTACTTTTCTCTGTCTCTCTTGCGCTGACTTTCTCTGATCCTGACGTAGGGGGTGTGAGCAGGGGGGCTGTTCGCACACCTAGACAATACGGACGCTCGTCTAAAAATGCTGAAAGATTATCTTCACGTTGCTACCTTCTGTGTGCAGCTGCTTCGTGAAGCGACATGCTGCACGGTGCTTCACATACTTAAAAGCTCAAAGGGCACCTATTGATTTTTCACTGTTTTGTTTTTCTCTGTCTCTCTCTCTCTCTCACCCTGCTCCTGACGGAGGGGGTGTGAGCTGCCGCCTTCAACAGCTTTGTGCCGCGGTGCTTCGCATACTTAAAAGCCAAACAGCCCTATTGATTTGTTTGCTTTCCTCTCTGTTTCTAACTTTCTGTGCTCCTGACACGCACTCCTTTGAAGAGGAAGATATGTTTGCATTCTTTTAATTGTGAGACGGAACTGTCATCTCTGTCTTGTCATGGAGCACAGTTTAAACTTTTGAAAAAGAGACAAATGTTTGTTTGCAGTGTTTGAATAACGTTCCTGTCTCTCTACAACCTCCTGTGTTTCTGCGCAAATCTGTGACCCAAGCATGACAATATAAAAATAACCATACAGTAATCCCTCCTCCATCGCGGGGATTGCGTTCCAGAGCCACCCGCGAAATAAGAAAATCCGCGAAGTAGAAACCATATGTTTATATGGTTATTTTTACCTGACGGGTCCTGCGGAAACCAGAGCCGAGATCGACATAGTGAGAGAACGGGGGCTTAGGCACAAACAGAGCAGTGAACGGATGACTGTACTGGAGCCTGAAGCAACCCATCGTATGTCGGAGGTATGTGTCGCGACAAAACCCGAGGCGCAAGGAACTGTGTTTTCTTCTTTTACAGAAGCCGAGCGATTCGGGTTACCCTATGAGAAAGACACATGCCTCATACCTTGGCAAGATGGCCGCGAAGACGAGGAGTCTACTGAATTACAGCTGGGGAGCCTATTCGTTGACGACGATCACATGGACTATCCTGGTGCAGGCTGGGTAAAACGTCATCAAAATACAAAATCTCCTGACCAGGAAGGGATCTGTTTATTCGCCGACACATGTCGCATGACCTCGCGCGGTGGATGCCTGGAAGGAGAAGGTCAATTGCGATCTGTCGGTGAGGTCGTCTTCTCCAGGACGAATCCGAACTCCTTGAAGGGGAAGGGGGAGGCGAGCGAAGCATCGCCGAATTTAAATAAAGAGAAAGAGGGGCGGGATGTGACCGAAGGGTCTGCCGTTAAAGAAAAAAAGGCAGATCTCAGTCGGCTCGGAGCAGCCAGCCGTCCCTCTAAAGACTCCAACACCCGAGAGCCTTTGCGCGACCCAGCCGAACACGTGTCCAGAGGGGATGTGCTCATTGGCTCTCGGCCAGTAGGTAAGGCGAAAGCGGAAACAGACTTACCTCCGGCCGAATTAAATAACATTTTGGACATGCAGGATCTCGAGAAGTTGCTCGAGCCCGTGAATCGTCTCTTGCAGGGATTACAGGAACTGAAGGAACGCGTGGAGGAGCTGGGAGCTACAGCCGAGGCGCCGCTGAAAGGACTACTGGAATACCTGCGGTGATTAGGCCAAGAAGCCCCAGTCTTGATTGATTCAGCAGTACAGGTAAGCCGTACCGTATATAATAAAGGGACACAGTGCGATCCGGCCCCGCGGTTAATAAGTAGCGGGTGCCAAAGTGCTGTGTGCCTGACAGTAGAGCATGGTATGGTAACCAAAAGGTCGGGGGAAGGAACGAACGAGCCGGGGCAAGCGTATGATGCGGCCTCCCGGAGCGAATCGAACCTCCAGACCCCGGAGCGATACGGTGCTGATGACGCCGCCTCCTAAGAACCATAAATCAAAGGGCGTGCAGACAGCAAAGGGGCTCTCTTTTTCCAGTAGAGAGTCCCCAGCTGTGCCCAAGCCCCACAGTAAGCAGGAGATCCCCAAAGTAAAACGCGAGTGTCCTGACAGGATGGAGAAACGGGCTGAGAGCAGCGAGGCGGCCATAAAACCCCACTTGGCGGAGGAAAGGGCAGAGTTGACAGAATTCCCGAGATGTTTCCGGTCTCGGGGAGAAAGACAACCGGGAGGACGACGGCGGTGTTACAACTGTCATCAGCCGGGCCACGTTTGGCGAAGTTGTCCTCGGAGGACAGGGGAACGGAAGAACAACCGCTACACCGTTCCCCTTAGGTTCTCTGGGGGACCTAGACAACAAGGCCGAGGCCCGACTGACGCATCCTCCTGGAGGAGGACGTCCCTCGCAGGGCTGGACGCTCTGCCCCAGTTGTCATCGCTAAGGGTGGGGGGGGGGGAACTGTGATAGACGGCCAGCTTCCTATTCCGGCCCTCACCCCCGGGCCGCCAGGAGGAGCTCTCCCGACAGCATGGACGAGCCCCGAATTCCAGCAGGGCCTCATGGACTATGTAGTTTTTATGCACAGCCCTGCTGGATACCTTGGGGACCGCTGGGAGTCGCTGTCGGGAGGCCCAGGGTCTCATATATGCCCTATAACCCGGAAGTGCGTCATAATCCCGGGACAGGAAGAAATGACGTTCTTCCGGGGTGAAGATAAGGACTGTTTACCCTGACCCGGAAGGAATAAGGAATTGTGGACTGTTGGGCAGGAACACCTCCGGGTCAGGGTGTATAAAGGACTCTGGGAAAGCCTAGTACACGGAGCTGAGCTGGGAGGTAGGGTGGCAAAGTGTCTGGGAGAGGAGGATTGGTATTTGTGATAGTGTTTATTGAGTATATGAATAGTGTGGAGTGAAGGGTGCTTTGTGCATGTAATTATATAAAAATAAAGAAGTCTTGTACTTTTGCCTGGTGTTTGGAGTGGTACCTGAGGTTTCAAGAGCTGGCTCGATACCTCAACTGCTACAATATATACACAATATAATATAATGTATATGTATAACCGTCAAGGTGTGAACGCGACATAATGGCAAGGATAATGCTTATGCACAACCTTGCTCAACAGGCAGTACTTGTCTGACTGCAATTTTACTGCAACACGAAAATGAAACTTGTATAACTGGTTTGATTTTAATTGTTCTTGTATTATTCACTGCACTTTGAACAGCTACTGTATAAATTAAACAATGAGCATGAAAACACAGGACAAATTGCGTCCCATATTGATTCAATACAGTACACAGCATTATAAGAGACGGGTGGAAATCCTACTGGTGTATGTGGATGAAGTCCGTTATGAAAAAGGAACATAGGAAATGAATTACCTCCAGTATCCCACTACTATAGACTTGGATTCATTTGGCACTGCTTCAAATTGACCTGAATAAATTAACACATTTAAGGGATGAGTTAAAATTTTTAATCACAGAAATTTGTTACACATTAACAGCAACTAATCAGCAGCTCTAATATATACAATGGTTAACACTTTAATATAGAACACTAGGCTTCTATGTGTCTGGTTATGCAGGAGCTTAGTGTAATTTTCTTTTCTTTTTTTTCATGGATGAAGAAAAATCAGTTCTAGTAACATGAAATTGGTGATTGGTATCGGCCCTAATAAAACCTGATTAGAGCATCCCTAGCTCAGATAGGGGAAATCACGTTTCACTAATATGCTGGAATTTTATGAGGTCACAACAAAAAGAGATTATCAGAGAGCTGAATATGAATTTTAAGAAAATGCTTGAAGGTACCATATCAGAGATTTGTGATCAGACTGTGGGAATTCAAGGTGCAGTATGAGGATGGGTGCAAAATTATCACAAACACTGGAAGCAAAGGGTTATTGTCCACAGAACCCTTTTGTAAACTGGGCATATATACAGTTTTTGTATATATATAAAAGAAAATCCTGGAATGGAAAGCAAATGCAAGGCTACAATACGTGATAATCTCGAAAGACATTTTAAAGACCCATGAGACCAAGGAGACTTGCCACGGTGCATCTCGCGGGGACCGTAAACATGAGACTTGGTGCCAAGAGATTGTCCCAGGGCCATAGCAAAAAGGACAGCGGCTGTACAGGCTTTAAAAAGATCGAAGGGTAGAGCGACAGCAGCTACCCCAACTGAACGTGAGCAGCGTTATACATCCTGCAAGAAAGAATTCAGCCACACCCGCGGCCAGAAATAAAAGACAGGTATTGCTTTTACAATGTCACGCGAGGCCAGGCAGTGAGCCATCATTTAAAACAAGTCAACAGACCTCTAAGCTAGCAGTTGTAAGGCTCAGAATAAAAAGACAATGAGTAAAATGACAAAGTAGAACTTCATAAAGATGTTTACAAACGTTGGCGTTAAACACATGCAGAGCAGGTTAGAGACTATGAAACCAGTGAAATTAGAAAGGCTCAAAAAAAAAAAAACGTCGCTATACACATGTGGAGAAAGTTAAAGGATATGAAAGTAGGAAAATTAGAAAATATAAAAAAAGAAACTAAGGATCGCAGTAGCGCAAACAAACAAACTGCCTAATTTAACTATGCACCAGTCTAACTTTGGTTTTGCACAATAATCACTACACTATTGCACCTTAACACTTAATTCTACTTTATTCACATAATTTTACTTATTTATTATGTTCTACTATACTGTTATCTTTCAATCTATGACTTTTTGTTAATCTAACTGATATTCTTCTAACTTTGCACAGTTTTTGATAAGCGGATCAGGATGCATTTCACTGCGTGTTGTCCTGTATAACTATGCATGTGACAAATAAAGAATCTTGAGAATTTCAAAAACGGAGTTTATCGCACATGCATTTATTGGTTACTTTGTTAGTGTATATATATTTATCTGTCTGCTTATTTAAAAAGCTACATTTACCCCAGGAGTCAAAAACGTTCTGTCTAGCCCTTGTACAAAAACCTAGACAAAAGCTGGGGTATCACCTTGGTAACCCCATGTACTTTTGGAACTGTGAGAGGAAAATAGCACGACTTTACAGACAGGAGTCCAATGCAGAACTGTACTTACTTTTTTTAAAAAAAATTATTAACTGCTGATGATGTAGATCGTTTTGTCTGTGCTGAAATTCCAAACAGAGAAACCTGTCCTGACCTCATTAAAAAGATTCAGTATATTGGGACTCGCAAGATTACAAATATTGTTTTTACAGACGTTCTGAAATAAAAGTGAAACTAATGAAATAGCAACAATTCAAAGAAAAAAAAAATCTTAAAAGTGTGTATCCGGAAAACCAAACACAGGGGTTGGCGAGCGAAGCCCCCTAGTATATATATATATATATAATGTCACACACGTGCGTTTAGGAGGCAGCCAGAGTGTCAAAATGAGAGTGAAAGTACAACAGAGAGAGGGTTGGGAACAAGTACTAACACATTTCCCCTTCCCAAACAGACTTAAAGAAGAATAACAAATCTTTTCCAGATGACCACAACGTTACCTTTCCGATGACGTCACTTCCGATCCCCAACTGATGACTTCACTTTCATCTTCCTCCAATAATGTCACTTCCGGTCCCCCATCTGATGACATCACTTCTGTCTCCTCTTTGACAACATCATTTCCAGCTCCTGTGTCAATGTCATTTCTGCTTCTTCTGTTTTATGCCATTTCCTTCCTGTCTTGCGTCGTATCAAATAACCATCATGACTGTGACATTTTGTCAATTGTAAACCTTACATATGACCAGAAGATCAGTCCTAATTGACTACTCTTCCCCTGAAGATTATAAGGGGACGCTTTCCCAACACTTTATCTTTGTGTTCTATTTTTGTGACAATATAAAATATAGTGTGGAGGATGGCCGGGAGTAATTGCCCAGCCGGGGTGCCTCCACGCTTGAATGACCAGGGGAACAAGTGTGGCCAGAGTGTTCCCTCCCCTGGAGCACTGAGATGGCAGCCCCACTGGGTTGCAGCAGTGACTAGGACTCCCACAGGGCTTCATGGTGGGAGTTGGAGTTTGGTGCAGCCCTTTTGGGATCCGTGGGCACCACCAGGGGGTGCTGCAGCTGCTGCTGAGCTCTGGAGAGCAGTACTTCTGCCACACCTGGAAGTGCTGCCGGAATTAGGTCAGCGAGCACCTGGAGCACTTCCGGTTGCCTTATAAAAGGAGCCAGCAGCCACTACTCAGGAAGCCAGAGTCGGGAGGAGGGAGACAAAGCTTGTCGAGAAGGAGTGGAGGAGAACGGATAGAGAGAAAGAGAAAGAAAAGTACTGTGCTTGTGCTAATTGGACTATGTTGTGCCTGTGGGAAATGGGGAAGGCGTTTCCCATGAGTGGAAGAAAAAGAAAATAAAAAGTATTGTCTTTTTATAAGTGTGCCTCTGGTGTCTCTCTGTGTCGGGTTGTGTGGCATGTACACTCCCTATTGTCACTATATTTATATATATATATACACACACACACACACAATCTACTTAACAATATAAATAACAAACTGATCAAGGTTGCAGATCATACTGAACTAGGTGGAAGGCAGAAAATTAGCCAAATTAGTACAGAGGAATGTAGACAGAACACATGTTTTGGTAGATTTAATATAAGTAATGTAAAATGGTACATGTACGGAAAAAAAATTACATTTAAATAAATAATGGGAAACTTCCAAATAAACCTTATGAGAAAGACCTTAAAGTTGTAGAGGGACTCCTCACTATCTAAAGTACATGTAGAAAATGTACAGAAGTGTCATTAAGAAAGCAAACAGGATGTTAGGTTACCAACATGTAGTGTAAATATCAAAGAAGGGTATACTTAAGCTATTTAAAGTATTTGTCAGGCCTTAAGTGAAGTACTATAAACAGGTTTGGTCTCTGTGCTATAAAAAATATTGCAGCACTAGAAAAAGTCCAGAGAAGAGCAACTAGGCTGATTTCAAGAATGTAAGGTATGAGTTATGATGTAAGAATAAAGGACTTAAACCTTTTCAGTTTAAGAAAATGGCGATTAAGTGGTGACTTAGTATTGTGAATCCCAGAGGTTACTTTAAAATGAGTTCAACAAGAACACTGGGTGACAGATGTAAACTTGTTAAAGGTAAATTTCACAGAAAATATTAAAAAGACTGAATGAGAGGAACATCTTTGAAATATCACAATTTATTAAAAAATATGTTTGTGGCTTTATTTTTCCATTTTGCATTGTGTTTTTTGCATTTCTATTACATGCATCTTTTTCATCATATATACAATGCACCTACAAAAGTTGTAATTCACTGTTGATAATTATGTCAATAAACAAAATTTGAGTATAGAAACATGACTACTCTTGATCAAACAAGGATTTCATAGTACAAATGTAACATTTACTGACCCACATTACAGGTATGCAAACTGCCAAGCAGCATTATGTCATTTTGAAGTGTGTATTTGCAACTTTCCAAAACGTCAGACTTTTACTATTTTGTAATCACTGTAGCTTTAGCAGATCTACATTACTAAATGAAGGTTGTACGGATGCCAGACGCCAAAAGCAAACCGTGCTGAAAGCGCATGCGCACAACGCCTCAGCGCCCCAGAGTCAAACCCAGCGGCTTCCCAGAGTCAGTAGGTGGCACCCAAAC
Organism: Erpetoichthys calabaricus; assembly: GCF_900747795.2. Taxonomy (NCBI): domain Eukaryota; kingdom Metazoa; phylum Chordata; class Cladistia; order Polypteriformes; family Polypteridae; genus Erpetoichthys; species Erpetoichthys calabaricus. The sequence goes on along the minus strand of NC_041400.2, from coordinate 25,172,605 downwards.
AACACAACACAACCTGTAAACTAAACTTGAGGTAAAGCGTGCATGCCAGGTTGTATATATGTATGGATGCCAGAGGCCAGAAGCAAGCCATGACCCTAAGCCTAACCCTAATACAACCGGCGCCTGAATGCAAACCCGCACACCACCGCATATACAACCTTCGTTTAGTAATGTAGATCTCCAAGCCCAGATCCGCCGCCATGGTCACTTCAGCACGCGAATCTGCCGCCGTCACCATCAGGGAACTAGGTGGCACTGCAACCGCACGCGCACAGCGCGTCAGCGGCCCAGAGTCAAACCCAGCAGCTTCCCAAAGTCAAACCCAATGGCTTCCCAGAGTCAGTAGGTGGCACCCAAACAACACAACACAACCTGTAAACTAAACTTGAGGTAAACCATGCATGCCAACAAGTTGCCATGATGACATATTTAAACTTGAGGTAGTGGTGACTACTGACAGTGCCAGCAGTACTCCACTCCACAGTGCCAGCAGTCAATGTTCTCCACTCCACAGTGCCAGCAGCTACTCCACTACACAGTTCCAGCAACAACAACAACAACATTTATTTATATAGCACATTTTCATACAAAAAAGTAGCTCAAAGTGCTTTGCATAATGAAGAAAAGAAAAATAAAACACAAAGTAAAAAATTAAAATAAGACAACATTAGTTAACATAGAATAAGAGTAAGGTCCGATGGCCAGGGAGGACAGAAAAAACGAAAAAAAAAACTCCAGATGGCTGGAGAAAAAAATAAAATCTGCAGGGGTCAAACAACAGTCAGTGTGCTCTAATCCACTGTGCCAGCACTCAGTGTGGCAGCTGTCAGTGTGGCTTATTTGAATCACATTAAGGTAATTCAGTGTTAAAAGTAAGTTCAATTATGATTCCTAACAGCAAACAACTTTTAGTTAATGACACAGCCATAGAAAAACAAAAACAAGACCGCATGGATAAAAACAATGAATGAAGGTGCCTACAACACGCTTCTGAAACACAAGAACCAAAGGAGTCACGGCTCTAAAAAGAAACAGCTTTAGTACAAATATATTTATTTAATTAAATGAAAACTTTCCCAGGACACTCCCACCCTCCATGATTTTTCATCCCTCCAAAGATCGGAGGGAACAGAAAGTGATTGCCATTCTTGGATTTGCAATTCTTTAGAGAATCGGGGGTTTACTGGTTTACTAAGATTTGTCATTTTTTTAGGCTGTGCTGTTTAGTGATTAAAGCGAAAACCGCAGTTCACAGTTAAATCCTGAATGCTGACTCCATGTTTGACTGTCACTTAGCCTACCATGACTAGTAATAGGGATATGATGTAAGTATTATATTATTTCAATTACGACAGTTGACAGCTAAAAAAATAAAAATAAGGTAACACTAGCCTGAAGAAAAATACGCCTGGGACATGGGCTGTCAGGATCAGAAGTATATGGAAAAAACAAACCTCAAGAAACTAAAACTCCATTATAACAAAAATTGACACCAACCCATTTTTGAGGATATTTTTCTTATGGCAGAGCTATGTGCTCCATTTTGATTAGTGCTGCTGCATTTTATTTTTATGCATAAAAACCCTTTTTATTTTTTATAACATATGGCTGTGTGCCTCCTCACTCATATCCACTACTGTTTTGTTTTGTAAGTACATATTGGTTTAAGATCAGGACCTTTTAGCTTTACTTTGACAGCAAGTCTACACGGAGGACTTTTTGTCCAACAAGCTGCTCTACCAAATACAAAAACAGCTCCTCACAGAACAAAAATCTAAACTAACATTTATTTCATTCTTTCTCTATTGCTTTATTAGTAGTTACTCGGCCTGCTACCCCTCCTAAATGTGTACTTAAACTCCAGTTTGCTAAAAAAATTCCAATTTCTGTGTTTTTGATGAAAAGCAAATTAATCCTCCAACCCCATTCTTTCTTCTGCTTTACCACCTAATGGTTTAACTGCTAAACTATCACATTCTTTAAAATAACTTAAAGGAATACTCCAAACAAAAATTACATTTTTTTATATGCTACTTATTGCATGTAGCTTGTAGTGACTGTTATGAAACATTTTGATTTCATGTTTTCATGGAGAACAGATATAGCAATGTTTCTGATAGAACAGGAGCCCACGAAGACCAATGCTTGACAACAGCAAATAATGTCAAAAATTTCCAAGAAAAAAGTCCCATGTCACTCATAAGCATACACTTGGATGGCTTAAAATGTGGATTATGAGACAAAATTTGCAAAATACAAATTTTTTGCTAAAATATTGTTAAATAAATACCACCTCTAAACAAAAGGCAGACCACAAATGGGAAGCACTGGATGGTGCTTTTCATTTGAAGACTGGATTCTTGACCAAGAACAAGGGGGAAAGGCAGGTGTTCAATTCAGATGGGTAATTTGACATGTGGATTATGTGACACAAGTAACATGAGATTTTCCTCATGGATGTTTCAAGGATGACAGCTGGAGAACTGTAAATGTTAGTTGGGTCACCAAAACTACAATCAGAAGCCACCTGTGGCACCAACTTTGTCTGTTGTTTTTTCCTCAGTGTGGAGATGTTTTCTGAATATGACCCCCTAGCCACACCCTTCTGGGCTTCAGAAGCACCGCCCCCTCCGGGAGTGGGCCATTATAAACATGCAGCATAAAAACAGAGGTTGGCTTTTGACTAGATTGAGAAACAAACGGAGTTCTCATAGAACCAAATTACATTAAAATGTGCAAGGAGCACAAGAAGCCTTTGTTTTTCTCTGTCCTACAGAAAGTTATTTTATTTTGTAAACCTTCTCTCATTAAACAGGGACTTGGCTAGATTGGAACTCCAAACATTTTAAAGCCTGACGCTTCTTTGCTTCACATTTGGAGTAGTCTTGCAAATTGCCTGGAGAGGAATGGACAACCGGGCGGACCAAGGGATCACAATGTGACACTTGGCTAAAGAAGTCATGCAGCTCCAGATGCAAATGGCAGCTCAACCAGTTGAACTTGCATTAGCTGGAACTGGCTGGAGCAAGTCAGTACAGGACCATTCACAATTGCTATTGCCCCTATGCTCGTGTGATGATATTCATACCTACTTTTTCATTTTGAGAAGATGACCCAGGGACAGCACTGGGCATAAGAAAATGGGCCCAAATACTGGCCACTTTCCTAATGGGCAAAGCACAGTGCACTTATTTCGATCTGGATGAGCGCACTGCCAAAAAACTACTTGGCCCTCAAGCAAAAAATCCTTGCCTAGTACAGACAAACTTTGGGCTGCCTGGCCCAGAAGTACGGAGAGTGATGGTTTGATGCCTTGCAGCCTGGTTGGGCCTAAGCATTTCAGCTTTGGGGAAACCCTGCGTACAGGCTGTAGACCAGAAAATGCCATGGAACAGGTCATGGAGATGGTTGAGTGCAACTATCACATCCATGCTCTCCCGGAACACCTGGCCTGTCCAGTACACTGACACATCTGGGCCAATATGCAAGTGCTATTTAAGACTATAGAGCACCATTGAACCAAAGTTGAATCTGAGAAGCCAGAGGAGCAGAGACGCTGCAAGCCAGACTACCACCAGAAATGCAAAATGTCATTCTAAGAAATAGAACCTGTTGTTGGCTAACCAGAGGTGTTACAATTGTGTGTGCATTGGAAGGAATTGGTCCCCATGGAATGTGGATGGGCCCAGACCAAGAGGTACTGTAATGCGGGTGTGCTTAACCCTCTAGCCTTTCCTGTTTTAGGCAGCACAAAGGTGAACAGACATGTCATGGTCGGCTTGTATTTCCCTTGTTGCTCTCTGGTACAGTCTTTCATGACAGTATCATAAAAAAATCAGTCAGTCTTACCTGCATAGGCAAGGTGACATGATAGTATCCTATGACCATTTGCAGGTTGAGCACTCAGGGGGTGTCCCACAACCCCTGCTTGGTAGTCCTTTCTTGTCCACTGTATGCCCTGATCCTGGGCAAGGACTGGCTTCAAACCAGAAGCAACAAGGAACAGCCACTGTCTGATCACTTGGTGCACCAAAGACTAGCTATGGACAAATCACTATCATCTTCAGGAAGTCCCATGTCATGCAAGAGGGCAGGTAAGGACATCACGACCCAGTGCTCCAACACCGACTCCTCCAAGCAAGAGGGGCTGACATCAGTAATACCAGTCTCTCTTGCACAGTCAAAGCTGCTAACCACCACTACAGACCTGCTTTACCAGCTGCAGCTACAATATCATTTACTCCCAGCTTCCTTTAGAAGGGAGCAGTGGAATGATGATTCCCTGAAGTTTGTGCAGAATGCTGTTACCTTGGAGAACATGCAGCTGACTGCAGAATCCACACTTGTGGGTGTCTTTTTAGAGATGATACTGGCCACTGTTATCCTGGGTGGCAAGCACCAGGGGAAATTGAGGCGCCAACTCCTGATTCTCCAGTCATATACTGTAGGAATGAGGTCTGTGTGCTCGTGCATGCCCACCTGTTAGGAGTTCATCTAGACACAGAGAGAACCCTTGAGTCTATCAAAACATGATTCTTCTGGTCAAGCATTAATGAGAAAGTGTGCTGCTTTTGTGCTTCGTGTCCTGACTGCCAACTAAACCAAATTTCGAGCTGGGAAAGAGCACCCCTCGCCCCCTTACCACTAATTGACATCCTCTTTTGAAAGCACAGGCATGGATATAGTGGATCCACTCAAACCTTTGGCAAGAAAGCATAAGTACATATTCGTTATTAAATATGCCACTCAGGAGATGCAAAGACTATTGCACAGGAACTGGTAGGAGTCTGTGCGAGCAGTCATACCCAAGGAGGCCACGATGGATCAGAGCATGCACTTCACATTGTGGACCTTTAAACAGATTGTCAGACTCCTCTGCTTCATGCACATCAAGACATCTGTCTATCATCCCAAGACAGACAGCCATGTGAAGCATTTTAACCAAACTAAGACAAATGCTGCATGAGGATGGAGAAACTGGGATCAGCACCTCCCTTTGGTCCGGTTGCCCCTATGCAGGCCTCAACAGGTTCCTCACCATTTGAGTTACTGTACAGGCGTCATCCTTGCAGGCTGCTGGACCTCATGAGGATGAGTTGGGAGGAGGAATAAGAGCCTCTGATGAATGTCTTGAAATGCATCGCTAGCCTAAGGGACCGATTGGCCATACTCCAGCCCTTGGTCATGGAGCATTAAGAAAAAGTCCAGCTTGCACAGAGCCGCCTATACAACAGAGGCAACATGCAAGTTCCGTCTGTGGGATAGGGCCATGGTATTGGTCCCTACATCCAACTCTAAACTCCTTGCCCATTAGAAAGGGTCTTTTGAGGTAAAAGAGAGAAAGGGACTTCAGAATTACTTCGTTATCCAACCAAACTGGAACTTGCTAATTGAATCTGCTATGTACACCTCCTGAAGCCTTGAAAGTAGTTAGAGGCAGAGATCAGGTCTGCACCCAGTATGAAAATCTTTGTGGGCACAGGGTTGCTTAACTTCAGAGCAACCCTGCATCCCAATGAGCAGAAGGGAGCTAAGTGTGGCCATCATGACAGTGGGGGAAGTGGTAGATTTGACCCTTGGGCTGATGGATGTGGTGTTCCACGACATCATCATGGAGCCCAGTGTAGTGGTGAGGGAATGCTCCAACCACCTTCCCAAGGTGAAGAGGGCTGAGGTGGAGCTCAAAGTCAAGAGAACTTTATGATTAGGGGTAACTGAGGAAAATCGATCTCATACCCAAGCCAGATGGGAGTGCTGTTTCAATGACTTCCACCAGTTTAACCAGGTCTCTTGCTTTAACAGCTACCCTATGCCAAAAGTCAATGACCTTCTTGAGCACTTGGGAAGTGCCAGATACCTCTCCACCCTTGACATCACAAATGGGTATTTGGTATATCCCCTTGATGGACTTGGTGAATGAAAAAACTGTGTTTAGCACCATTACTGTGTCCTGCCCTTTAGGCTGCATAGAGCCATGCTAAAACAGATTGTTGACAGAGCTGAACACGCCATCTTGTACCTCAGCTGAAAATTGCTGCACTGGGAGTTAAGGTATACTGCTATTGAGTGTGACGCGCACACCATCAAGTGGGCCATCACCCAACTCTGATATTACCTCCTTGGTACACAGTTCACCCTGGACATGGATCACAACACCTTCTAGAGGCTGGTGCTCCATAAATAATCCAACATTTCCCATTGGTTCCAGGAGCTCCAGCCCTACAGGTTTGTAGTCTGTAATTGGGAAGGAATCCTCCCAGGCAATATGGATGCTCTCTCCCAGGTCCAGGGTCTCACTGCTAGGCCTGCCCATTCAAATGGGTATTATCATTGTATACAGTACCTGGTGTTATGCATGCATCCTCACATAGAACCGATTTATGTTAAAACGTGCAAGGAGCACAATTTGCTTATGTTGCGTCCTATGGGAGATTGTTTTATTTTGTGAACCTTCTTTTATTAAACAGGGATTTAGCTGGGTTGGGACACCAAAGATTATAACAGCTTATGATTCTTCACACTGTATTTAAAAGGTACCGTACATAAAGTCTATTTTGATTCTGCTGCATTTACAAAATATACAGTAGACTCGTTGGCATGTATTTTAAAGAACTTGTTATGAAGTTTATTACTTGTTTATACCTAAAACAGTATTAAAAACAATGCAATTATGTGTTTGAAAAGGTGCAATTTAAATAAGAACACAGAAAAATACTTATTTTATACAAGAAATGGAATGATATACATATATATTGTGATATATGGCTGGCCGTTCATCCCGGCCAATACTCCCAGGCCGCCAGGTGGAGCCCTCCTTGCAGCATGGAGGTGCCCCGAATGCCAGCAGGGAATCCTGGACAATGCAGTTTTTATCCCCAGCCCTGCTGGATACAATAGGGGCCACTAGAGGACGCTGCAGGGAGGAACAAGGATTATTTGCCGTACGCCCCGGAAGTACATCCAAGTCACATGGACAGGAGGAATGAAGTACTTCCGGGGTGAAGAAAAAGGATTTTTATCTGATCCGGAAGTGTTCCTAGTCACATGGACAGGGAGGGCAAAACACTTCCGGGTCAAGGACTATAAATAACTGTGGGAAATCCTCAGACGCTGAGCTGGGTGGAAGGGTGGCAACGCGTCTAGGAGTGTGGAGGATTGTTTATTATAGTGATTATTATTGATTTATGAGTATTGTGGAGAGGAGGGTGCTTTGTGCACTGTGTAGTTCGAATAAAAACAATATTTGGACTTTTACCTGGTGTCTAGAGTCAAATCTGAGGGTTCAAGGGAGCGAGAGCGCCCCCTATAGACCACAATATATATATTTAGCACATTACTGTCTCAACTAGCTGTTCTAAATTTACTTTTCAATATATGAGTTTTCTGTCTCAGTCACCCATCCATCCATGACGAATCAAAAAAGTTTATGCCCAGTTTACAGCAAAGATTTTTTATTTCATAATGTTATTTTTTAAAAGTCTGCAACATATACAGCACACTCTGATTTGTATATTTTATTTATTCAATTTGTTTTAAATTTGTCAGTTTTACAAACAATTTGATAGAATGGTTTTGCAATAAAATATATAGCAAATGATAGCAAATTAACTAACTACCTGCCTCACTGCTCCATTTTCATGTTCTCAAAGAAAACCAGACACTCATGCTTATACCGATTATGGATGACCGGAGGCCTTTGCAGCTTTTTAAGTGGTAAGTGTGGTCAGTTATTAGAATGTGACAAACAAATGAAGCATTTTCAAATGCATCCCTGGCATTTTATAGTAGATTTTCTAAAGAAAAAATAACATTCTATAACATTCATCCCAATGTTGTCTTGAAGAAGCAATTAATATTCAGGTTTATCATTCTTACTTATCTATTTATATTTTTTCCTTTTAGCATTATCTAACCAAATTACTAACAATTAAGAAGATATTAAACAACATAGTAAGCTGATAGCTGTCTGATCTTGACATCATAAAAGTACATTTAACTACATGGGTGACAAATGCAATATCTGCAGGTCTTCTAGGTTTAAATAATGAATGCAGTGTATAGCAGGCATGTCAAACACGCGGCCCCCGGGCCGCATGCGGACCGCAACAGAATCTGTGCGGCCGGCATAACAGATCCTAGTTAGTACTGAACTTGTACAAAATGATTACTATCGTTTGTGATTGAATCATTCTGCATCTTCGATGTTACTTATTGACTTTTCTTACTTCTGCCTTCTGACAAAAGCGTGTTTTCCCATGGCATTACGGTACTGGAAACGTCATCTGCTAGTATAGCCACGAGCCTTGTTCAAAGTTAATGAACCGCAGCGTCACAACTGAAGTGCTAGGCTGCAGCAGGGGTGGCCTCAGGCATGTGCACACTGTGCACCTGCACAGTGCCGCCAAATCCCAGGGGCCGCCACGCCAATATATATTGAATATAAAACAGAAAGAGAAAATAACGACACAGCTGACGGCAATGTGGCCGAAAAACATTGTGTTTCTTGTTAATTAGTACGCTGTATTTACAAATGTCGCTAGAGTCGGAGCAGTAAGCTATATGTAGTATTATAATGTTTTGCCGTAATGAGAATATCATGGGCCGCCACTTGGTTTTCAAGTTACGGACACGCGTATATAGAAGCGTGTCATGAGCACGAGGCGGCTATGCAGTGTCCGCAACGGATGTTGCCATCCGCCGTGCATAAGATACCGTATTGACATTGCCAGGCTAAGGGGCCACCAATTCTTTCTCTGCCCAGTGCCGCCACGAGCCTAGAGCCGCCCCCTGCTAAGGCTACACTACTGACTGGGCTTCTGAGACTGACCACTGGGCAGAACTGACCATCACGAGTAGTAATAGCCCGCATATTTTCAGGTTTTCTGCTCTAGTTTCATGTAATTTCGTGCTAGTATTGTAACGAACAGTTAGTGCAGACTACAGCTGAAGATCTGAAGTGGACTCGAGAAGTTGGTGAGTTGTTTATTAACATATTTTTGTGATTTTGAGTTTGTAAAATTATTGTAGGTCAGGTGGCTTTTTGCATATCGGCTTATTTTAGGCCTAAAATATAAACTTTGAAGTAAACTTAGTAAAGTAAAATTTGATTTTTGGAGGATTTGTTTTCCAACTTGAATTACTGAGCAATGAATTCAGTGAGCATTTTCGTGATTTCAGTTCACACAAACAGGGCATTGCGCTGTTCTCTTACAACGTTGAGAATGCGCCTAAGAATATCCAAATGGAATTGATTGAAGTGCAGTCAGATTCTATTCTGAAGGCAAAATACAACGATGTTGGTGTGCCAGGCTTGTATGGTTACCTGCCACCCTCGTATGTGCAGATCCGTAAGTTGGCATCGAGACTACTGTCTATTTCCGGAAGCACTTACCTTTATGAGCAATTGTTTTTGTTAATGAAAGCTACCAAAACCCCACATCGCTCAAGACTTACCGTCGAGCACCTTTCATCCCTCATAAAAGTTGCAGATGCACAAGATTTCAAGCCTGATATTGACGAACTGGTTACTAAAAAGAGATGCCAAGTGTCGGGACAAAAGAAATAAATCTCACACTGTAAGGCTCCTATATAAGCAATGAATATAATATAATGAATATCAATCATCAAGACACTATATAAAAGCGGTCGGGATTGTCCTTCTGTCCCATGAGTGCAAAGCGTAGCGGTATTCCGCTTATCACAGACTTACTACTTGCGGCTTGCAGTACGAAGCGACGCGATGTGAGCAGAGTTCTGGTGCTCCCATCGTTCCCTTGCTTTTGTGCGCGATGCGCTGGAAAAATAGACAAAATTATGTCTAATGTTGATGGAGTACAAATGCCTCACCGCGTAGTAAATATCAGGGGAGATGGTGCTTGCTTATTCTCATCTATAGCTTATTTAGTGCATGAAACTCCGTCTTTAGCGGTACAGATTCGGTCTGACATTGTACGACGTGTTTTAAGTAATTGGTCAAGGTTTCAGCCATTTACAATGATGCCGTCAGGATTCTCTTATACAAATGAGCTTCAGTATCTCACTGAAATGTCAAAGACTCAAACTTATGGTACCATTTCTGAGCTAATGGCAGCGGGAGAGTTGTTCCCCAATGAGTTTCAAGTATATTATTATGGAGTCCTACACTCCAAGTTTGGACAGGCACTCGAGGGGATAAAAAAACTTAGGTTTTCGGGAGATGTTATGAATGGGCACTTTGATGTTCTCATTCCCTACACTTACATGCCTGATGTACACATGGAGCACACACAAATTGAGGATAAAAGTCGGGCGCCTTAAAAGGCGGGTGAGCCTAGTAATATAATAAGGACCTAGCTAAGAGGCTAAGACTCTAATACTACACTATTGTATGGAGACTGTATGGAAATAAATTGCTTTTCTTTAAACTTTAAGTGCTACATTTTTTAAAGTTTTCAGTATTGGAAAGAAAGCTACAGTAACATTGTATAATAGTATAATAGTATTTGTTACAGTACGGCCCGCTGACGCACGTATGGCAGTCGAAGCGGCCCACCAATGGTAGTGAGTTTGACATGCCTGGTGTATTGAATATGTCTTTGAATTATTAATGTTCTACTTTGTTGTACTATTTTCTTTGAATGTACAATAAGTCATTTTTAAAAAGTGTTGCAGAATATTTGTTACATTCTCGTTATGACTTAGGGTAAATTATTCCAGTTATGATTATATATGGATGTGATGAATAAGATTTTAATAATTCATGATTTTTTTTAGATTTTTTTGTAATATCTTTAAACTTGGTTGTTGATAAACAGATAAACCCTTTTATTATATTGTAAACTGTTGCTTTCTTTTACAATGTGTTGGGGGGGTTTTCACTTGCACTTGGTGATGTACTTATTTTTCATTTTGCTGTAAATGCTTCAAGTTTCCACAAAGGTTGGTTCAGAAAGAAGACTGAAGCAGAGGGCCATTAGGTCAAAAACTGGATGAGTAACCTGCAAGGAGGAGGGGTCCAAATATTGGGGAAGAAATAGATTTGCAGCCAATTCAAAAGGAATAGACAGGCTTTAAGTCTGGACAAATGTAAGTCAAAAACAAAAAAATTGAGAAATTTATGAATTGTGACCATATGAAAAAAGACTAACTGCCTGTATCTGCTTACAGCTCTTTAATCTATTCCAGAAGCATAAAACCTTGAGTTGGATGCCATGGAAATCAAGATATGTTGCTTTTCTTCCTTCACAAATTCTGGTTTATAATTTCAAGGCTCAAGTAACCGCCCTGTTGAAAGAATCAACGACATCATGTCTAGCCATTTCATACTTCAAACCTTAAGACATGCTCTTCCAAAAAACGAATATTAAGGCATTATTGTTACAGTCTGAATCTACCAGAGGCATCTTAAATTATATTATATATTCACTAATACTGAGGTCACATTTAAAATTTTAAAAGTTCATTAATTGCTACAGATTTCCACTATCCATAATTGCTGAAGCCCATTATAAACATTTTCCAATGAGTAGAAAGATGAATGCTAAAGCATGCCTACATTTCCATTGTTTAGTCACAAATGCTAAAAAAAAGAGACAGTGAGGTGGAGGAAGTTTAGGATAAAAAAATTGGCAATCAGACCAAAATGAGTAGCCAGGCTTGAAGTAGCTATACACTACTTGGAAAAAAAAATTTGTCAGAGGAGTTAACTTCATCTTGGTAGGAAACAAATTCATAAATTGAACGTGACTTGGCTGTGGTTAATAAAATCTGTCAATAATATCCTGGCAAATACTCTAGCTGTTTATAAAATGTGTATAGTCTACGCAGTCTACCAGCACTGTAGCTCCTTTTTTCAGTCACTTCTGACCCACCAACAATACAAAATAAATACTCTCATTAACTTCTTAACATTTTGGTACTTTCTGTTAAAGAAGCTGTTAATATTTAATAAAAAGTTAAAGGCAGAAATTAAAAGGATAATCAGAGAGTAGATTTTTTACAAAATCACACATATCTGCTTACAACAGTTCTGAGAAGACTGTCTAACCCAAGCTGCTTTTTGTGTTACTCTTAAAAACGTTCATCCTCACCTTAGGGCTTCAGGATTCTTATATGAAGTGTTGGCAATTTCCAAACTTACAGGATGATTCTGTAAAAGTGGCCTTTCCAGCTCAGTCCTTCACTTCCTTTCTGTCCTGTGGTCTTCAGCTGATAAACTTCAGGAAGTAAAACCCCAGATTACACACCATTTGTAGTGTCTACTTCACTCATTTTACTACATTCTATTGGCTTTTAATTTTTTTCCTTCATTATGGGAGTTTGTTAAATTTCTAAAGCCCATTTAAGCAATCAAGATTTCATCTACTGAGCCACAGGGTTACAGTACCTGAGTGACCTGCCTAAAGTTCTCAATTGAGATTCCAGATTTCAAATAAAATAAGGTCACACACAGCCATCATGAGGTTGTAGTTAATGATATTACTTCCCCTGTCATCGAGTTTTACTGAGCATGGTGAATGGTAAGTAAAGTTCTGTAGTCATCCCAAAGTTTAGAGCCAGAAGAAGCAGCCCAAGAGATGGAGGTGAGTGGAGTCTTGAATCATTGAGCATCAAATTTTTTGGCCATTGATAATTTAGTTCAAATTTGCACCACAGTTGTGAGAAAGAGTTTGTGAACCTTTTGAGTTTTCCAGATTTCCAGATTACTGAATCTGACCCTCCTCATGAATTTTAATAATAGATATTAAACAGTCTGGCTTTACAAACTGTGCACACACAATTGCTTTAATACTCAAGGTCATGGATGGGATAAGTAAATGAACCCTTTGACATACTCACTGGTTCAAGCTCCTCTACCAGTAATAATCTTAAATAAAATAATTCTGTATCTGCTGATCAGACCTGCACAGTATTTAGAGTGTATTAATCCACTCCTCATTAGAGCTTTGTTTCATTTAACTTCTGCTTCTGGAATGTTTTGCATAAACAACTTGCTTAAGATCACACCACAGTATGTTAGTAGTATGGAGGTGAAGACTCTGACTTTGCTACTCTAAAATGCAGAATTTCTTCCATTTTAGCCATTCTGCCATTTATTTACACATGTGATCGAAGGCATCATCATGCTGCATAGCCCAGTCTGTCTTGAGCAGATCAGACAGATGCTGTGAAATGTTCCTACAGAATTTTCCAACACACTGCTGAATGTCTGTCTGACTGTGTCTTTAGAAATGCTTTTTATGGCTTTCCAACTCTTCTGAGGTCCTCTGAAATTTATTTTGATCAGGCCATGTTGAACACTTCAACACATCTCTTATGTGAGAAAAGTTGACGGATAGAATTAAGTTGCACACCTTCTCACTGAATAAACTCCTGACTCCATGATGCTGTGGACTAAGTTGTCAGTAACTCTCCCATCAATAACTGTTGCATTGATCCTTGGGTTTTTGAGTTCTCTCACTACACAAGCGATGTCACTAGACTGCTCTTTTCTGGCAATTAATACATAAACAGCTGCAGTAGTGCACAACATGATTTTTTTCAAAGCTCCTACATGAAAGAGTCATTGTCACTACTGAAAGATTAAAAATCATGACTGTTCCCCTTTCAGAAGCCTATGGAAAAGAGCCTACTGTGCTGCAGATGAAAGACTTGGATACAGTTGAAATCATCCATGCATTTTCATAAACAGCTTATGCAGGTATGAGGATGTGGGGGTCTGAGCAGTGAGGAAAAAGAAGGACTAAAATCTAGATTGGCCTGGTGTGGGATGTGCCAGTTGGAAAACATGCCGTTTCACTCACACTTGGTCAGTCTAGTAGTAGTAGTAGCGGAATTACTGCCAGGAGTACAGAGTGCAGGGAAATTCTTTCTCATGTGTGACCAACATGCAAAAGATCTCCTATCATCAACAAATATACTCAAATACCTCATTTTAAAAAACAGAAATAACACTCTCTTGTTCCTGTGCTCTTCCAAATGATGCATTACCGTAATTAATACAAACATGTACCCTCCTGTTTCTGTATTGTTCGTTATTAGTAGTCACTCTGCCTCCTTATTTCAGAGTTACCAGTTGGACTAAACACCATTGAGAGGTGAGAAAGAATATTTAGAATTAAGGTGCTTCAGCCTTTCCAAATAATAAAAGTATGGTGCTAATAGAACTATAAGAAGCGTGCCACTTATGCATTAAATAAGGATGAGTTAAACTAACTTAACAAATGTAATCTAATGTAGATATTAAGCTATAAGAATGTATTTCTAGTACTATTACTGTAATGTAATGTATTGAACTAACTTTATGTAACCTTTGATATTGTATAAGCTATGTGCATACAAAAAGAATAAGGAAGTGAGTACAGTATTGTTTAAATCTGTTGTAGTTGCACACACTCTGTGACAGGATTGCTGCAACTGGTCTTGTGTATGTGCGGTGCTGATAAGGGTGTATTGCTTAAGACTGTGAATGTGCTGACAATTTTTTTTTCTCTGTTAGAAACACTGTGCGCTCTTGCATGTTCCAATCCAAGATGTGACCATAAGCTATAGCAATATATGTATGACCTCAAAATGAACTGCCATATTTCCTCTTTTTGTTTAATAAGCAAGCTGGTTATAAAAAGAGGGAAACTCCCTGCTGACAGGAGGCTGGCTGTCTGTAGCAATCTGAGCTGACAGGTGCTGCAGCCTTTCTGCTCCCCAAGAATAAAGAAATTGCTTTTTACTTTACATTGATATCCATCTCCTGTTGTTCCTGACTTTCAGTGACCACAGAGGTAAGCCAGAGAAACCAAAGAAAAACCCACTGACACAAAGAACAAGCAAACTCCACAGAAGTAGTCACCACACTGGTCTTTGAAGCCCAGATTTTTTAGCTGTGAGATAGCTGCACTAACTACTGTGGCTTAGAGAGCCAATCAAGATAAACAGCTGAAATGTGATTTCATCCCAATGCTGGTTAACCTTCTTACCAATTTTGTTTACTTTAACAGGCAGCAGCAAGTCAAATGTGTAATCATATGCTCCTGTGCTTCTCTGGTCATTCCTGGTAATCGGGTAACATTTGGATATTGTGTCATACATTTTCACAATGTGGTCAGTAAGAGGAGCTCCTGAGACTTTTCCAATCCACAATGACACCAAAAAGACCAAGCTATACTTGAAATGATGGTGTTTATTAATCAAATGAAGTTTTGTTAGCATCGTACAAAATAAAGCTGAAGCTACTCTCAGGTCTCCCTCTGTGGGTCTCAGATCCTTGTTTAGCTGCAGCCCTGTCACCTGGCTGCTCTTCTTCCTATTTATTTCTTCTCATCTCCACGTTCCACACTGCCATACCTTCTATAATGAAATACTTTTAATTCAGATCAGCCCTTAGTGTCCCTGCAGTCCTAAACTGCACAGATTTGTGGGTAATCACCATATCAGATAAGAGACAGCACAGCCTTGCACATCCCTATTCTAGGTCATGAGCTTTCTAGCTGTCAGGAGATATCTCCTCCCAGCTTTTTTCTAATATGGCATCTAAAGGATTTGCCAACCCTTTACTGACCACCATGCATTGCATATGGCGTCTTCCACTTCTCAGAAAACATTTATGGAGATTGAGATTTAAGCGTTCCATTACACAGACCTGCCTGATACTTGAGGTAGAACACGCTTCTTTTAATTGTAGGTACAACTCTCTAAAGTTAATGAAGGTGATCTATTAAAAATGGGGGAAATGTCACCAGCTGTACCATCTTTCTTTGTTTCCCCATCACAATTATAATTACTGTATTTCACATATGTTTGACTGTAGTCTGTTGTAGTGCTTGTGCTCCATTTTTAAGTGATGTTCTGTTTTCAGTAAACCTGCCAGTTAACATTTGTTCCTCTTGTGGGAGAATAGCTGAAATGAACCAATTCTGTACTTAATTAAAACACTGTAAACAATTTTGATGAACTAATTATTGCATCTTTCATTAAAGCAGCATTACTGGAACTTAAAAGACAAAGAAATGGCAGGTGCTGACTGAGTGTGAAGGGAATGACCAATCTGGAAAGCGTTGCAGCAAGTCTTTCAGCATGTCAGTATTCTGATCATCTCCATGAAGATACTGGGATATCACAGTGATGGAGATTATGCCTTCTTCTGAATTGGTCTCAGTGACCTAGAAGTGAAGATAGCAAGATGTAAAGTTGACTGGAAAGCCCTACCAGAAGGACATACAGTGTACACCACAAGTGTGTGAGCTGCAGTTTGAGCATTTGTACTGGCGTGTAACCTATGGCAGGACTTTCATCCATTAACTACAACTTCAGCCTACTGAGTAAGTATACAGTAGTAGTAGAAATAATGAAAGACATTAATTAGGGTTAGTAGGTGGTGGTAGATCATGGCCTAAAGTTAGATATTTTCTTCCTTACAAGAAAATGCTCTATAATAATTTAAAGGCCACAGTGAAAATAAAGTACAGTACCTAGGAAAAGCATTTATGGTTGGGATGGTATGTTTTTCATGTGCAGTGTTTGGCAAACATGGCAATTTGTCTGATGGTCAAAAATCTCAATTTTGGTCACATCAGACCAGAGAAGCTTCCTCCAGCTTCCCATGAGGTCTGTGGCAAACTCTAGCTGAGGTATCACATACATGATTTCTCTTTACCACTTTTCCATGAAGCTGTAACTGGTGAAGCACCTGGACAACAGTTGTTTTCTGCACAACCTCTCCAATCTCAGCAAAGGTAGCTTGTAACTCCTTTAGTGGTCTCTTGGTGGCCTCTTTCACTCTCTTGTTGTCTTTTTGCATGATCACTCAGTTTTTGTGGACGGCCTGCATTGGGCAGATTTACAACTGTGCCACCAGAGTCTTTCCATTTCTTAATGACTGATTTAACTGGACTCCATGGATATTCAGTGACTTGGATATTTTCTTGTCTCAATCCTGACTTCTGCTTTTGAATCACCTTTTCATGGAGTTACTTGAGTGTTCTTTTGTCTTCATTGTGTTGGTTATTCCACAAGTTGGATCTTCTGTGTACAGAGGCATTTATATTATAATCACCTGAAACCCCTGATGCGTAATTTCCATTGAACTAATTATGAGACTTCTAAAACCAATGGACTACACCAGTGATGATTTAGATGTGTCATATTAAAGGTGGTGAATACTTACGCATTCAATTACTTTTACTTTTATATTTGCAAAGCAGTGTAAATTAATTACAGAGATCTGTTTTCACTTTGACATTAAGAGTCTTTTTACCGCCAAATTAAATCCACTGTGATTCAATGTTGTATAACGATAAAATGTGAGAACTTCCAAGACAGTGAATCGTTTTTATATTCACTGTGTATATACTCTGTTGTATTTCCCTTTCAAAATGCAAATAGCTTTTTTTTATAAACAAAAGAGTAAAATAAAATGCTTTACTTACTTTCATCTCTAACCAGAAATGCCAGGCTGAAGAACTTAAGCCACGGTAAACTATCAAAACCTGCTTCCCCCAGAACCATCTCCAGCCTTGTGTAAAGGTCCAGTTTTTGAGTTGTGCTCCATTCTGTGTTTCCAGGTGTAAGAACAAGTGACTGGGCCCTTGAGGACGAAAAAAAGAAAAGGTCACCATCTGACATTATAATTCATAACCTTTTT
The DNA here is from genome assembly GCF_900747795.2 of Erpetoichthys calabaricus. Lineage (NCBI taxonomy): Eukaryota > Metazoa > Chordata > Cladistia > Polypteriformes > Polypteridae > Erpetoichthys > Erpetoichthys calabaricus. The sequence continues at coordinate 25,154,991 of NC_041400.2, read as the reverse complement.
AGTCACAATATGCAAGTTAAATGATTAAAACATGAAGAGAATGAAACAAACGAACAACATATATTTTGGAAATGCTAACAATCAAAAAGTATGATAATTTCAACAAACAAGATTTAGGCATACAATACCTAAGACTTCAAACGTTAGGTTGGTGGTCCCCCACGGCGTCTCATGTCTGTTCAGTAGAGTCAAATTAAGGGCATGCTTTGGGTGCACCTCTGGGGCTGGCAGGTACCACTGCGCCCTGACAAAGCAAAGCCCAAAGTAATACACAAAGATAGTGCTGTAACTGGTCAGAGACCACAAGCTATCTAGACCACCAGTTCAGAAGGAGTACACACTTACTTTGGGTAACTTAGAGGCAGCAGCGCTCTACCATTTTGTAGCACTTTGTCTTTGCATGTCAGCAATGTTTAAGAACATTTTGTATGCATATCATGCTAAGCAGAAGTGACTCTTTTTATTAGCAACAAAGGGGCAAAACATAATGAATAAGAAAAATATGTTGTACTTGTGTATGCAGTGAGGTACTCCTCTACGCAAATACAAGCAGCAAGAAACGCACTCCATCATCATTTGTACAAGAAGTACATACCTTCAGATAATTATATTGAAAGTTAATTTTCTTGGGTAGCAAAGAGCTGTTTGTATATTAAACATCTAATTATTTATGAAAATATGGGCAGTTTGTTTTGTAATTAAGTAAGTAAGTAATCCCTTTTAAATGTTTCTTACATAAAATGTTTCCTAATAATTGCACTTACTCCACCATTAGCAGTTCTGGATGAAGAGCGACTGCCTTGATGGTGTACATCTAACCACACGCCATACAGCATCAAGTGAATATGTGTTTTGCTGCCTTGTCCTTTAGGGAGATTCACTGCACAAGGTGAAGCTCCAGAGAATTTTGTTTTCATACCTTAAATTCTTTTTCCCCTTTTTTTCTCATCTACACAAATTTTTCTTGTCTTTTTTAAAAACTGACTTTGGATCAACTCCTTCATATTATCACTGACAAGAACCTGCACCTATGGCCAATCTTGTTTCATTGGTGTTAACTTGTTTCATGATACTCACGTAATGGGAAACAGGAGACATGCAAAGTTACAGACGTGAGCTGTACTCCTACAGTCGGCACGAATGGAATCATTGATTTCAGGGATGTGTGGAGTCACGTGATCCATTCCAGTATAATCCATGCTAGTGATCCATACCCCAGAGTTCTTCGTGACCACTTGCCCAGTGAGGTCATGGATTGTCCTGGTTGTGTGCTAGAAACAAAATCACCTCAACCATAAGTACGTGTGTTCATCTGCCAGGTTGCTCATTCTAAATTGTGACAGTAGACTTGTGTGAAATTTGATCTCTTCACGTTTCTAACGGCAAGCAAACAAAAATCTAATAATTCAGTTTGTTATGTTTTTCAGTTCCTTACTCTGCCTCTCCTTGTCCTAGTATAGGCAAACATTTTTCTATATGTGGTTTGCAAAGACTGACATGATTTAACAACATATGAGATGGATTACAAAAAAAGAACAAATGAAGACTGATCATGTGGTTCATAAGAACATCCCATTCCAATCCTTTTTTTTTAATTCAATTTATTGTGTGTTTATACCTTAATGTATAATGAAAAGTGTTTGCTGCTGCAGCTAATGTAGAAACTTTAAGCATGCAGTGATAGAACACGTGGCACAATGACAGCAGGAAACCATGCTAGAAATGAGAAAGAGCATGAAATATAAAATATAAATGTCAGGTTCAAAGATACAACATGCACCAGGTAGAACAATTAACAATCGGACAATATATGTGACAGAGCTGAATAACAGTGAAGTAACTAAGGGTCAGACGTGCATGTTGAATTCAGTTCATTTTATGCTGGTTGCTTTTTGGAGCCACTGCACCGATCAGGTCAAATGCAGCATTTAAGGCCCTGTCACATTACATGACTTTATCCAGCAACTTTCAATGGCATTTACATAATTTTAACAAGCCGGAGGCCGTCATACTGTGCTTACTTGACCCCCAGTCATGTAACCTAACATTCCCAGCAATCTGTGACTTGCCTCAACAAAGTTGTATGGATGGGCTTGTGTGTGTGTAAGAGCTAAGTACTGAGGCAAAAGTACAGTGCAAATAACGTAGCTACAAGGAAGGAGAAACACGGGTGTTTTGGACCTGACAAACAGAAGATAGATTTGTCTGTCTGATGTCACGTGTTTTACATACCTTGACTGAATGGGCGGTATGGGAGGGAAGAGAATATGGCAGAACTTGCCATACCGTTACATGCGCACCACCTCCTTCAGGCAGCATATTATTGGCTGTCAGAATAAGGGACAAGCCCATAAGACTTTGAAATGTCAAACTCTGCTAGAAGTCATTGCACAGTTCTCCAATTTGACATCCACTGCGATTTTGTAATCGTGTAATATAACAAGCTAGGGCGACAAGATCAGCAACTAAAGTCACCAACTTGGACATCCCCACTGACTAGAATTTGTGTGATGTGACTTCAGGTTTTTATAAACATGTACTGTATAGCGCATTGGCTATATGCTTGAAACGAGAAACTTGAACTGAAATTTAAAAAATGCAAAGAAACCAAAATAAAAGCGAGAAGTTAGAAAAAGTTTAGCTTATTTGCCACAGGATATTACAATTCTTACTCACTAAAACATAAATAAAATACCCAGAACAAACAGACTTGTAGCAACATAAAGTGTTATTAATTCAAAATCTTACCTGAAGGAAAATACGCTTTGGACGAGGGCTGGCAGGATCAGATGAGTATGGAAAAAAGGCGCCACAAAGAACCAGCACACCCATTACAACAAAGACGGACACACACAGAAAGAGTATTCTTTTTGTGCACTTACATAAATAAAAAAAGGGCACCTAAGAATAAACAGAAGACAGAATGGGTCAAATAATGTGGTCGGGTGTTTACACTCTTTAAAATTAGTCAATAGTTAAATTATAAAATAAAATCTAATACTGACCGGCAATGCTTTATATACACAGAGCACCCAGAACAGAGTAAGCAAAAAACAAAAGAAAAAATGTCATTATTATAATTGCAAATCCATGAGGATTAATGCTGGTCTGAATTCAACTTTAATGACGTGTATACTGGAATTGTCTGTTACAGCTCACATCTAGCTGTGTTTATGTGCTTGTGTGTTTTGACATTCATGTATTTCTATATTAATTCAAAGCCCACTACTGCTGCTTGCTTACCAGATTCTTATAGTTTTTCCCTTTATTATCTTTCCTTAATTTCCTTCTCCAGCTTTATTATACCACAAGCTCTGCACTGCCTTAAAGCATTTAGCTAAATATGCTTCATTTCTGCACAGTCAGCTGTAAGTCCACTTATGATGTTGACATCTTAGCGCTCTTCCTGTCATTACGAGACTCAGACTGCTATACAAATTAGCAATAACATCACTTACAGCACAAGATTATGAGTTTAGTTAAAGGCCATCCTGAACTGTCTACATAAGTTGTTTTAACACTCGTAATTTTTAAACTACTGTACAACAGTTTTTAAGATGAAGCGAACAATAACACTCCTAGAATAAATGAGCTCTGAAATTCATCAGTCTGTTAGTAGAGTTATAATGACAATGAATGAGGATCTAGTTGAGTCCTTACTTTCTAGCAATATGTGTGAGTGGTTGAGGACACATTACTACAGAATTAAGGAGCATTCTGCAATATTGGTGCTCTGTACAAGAGAGGACAGAGTGGACTATACTTCCTTAGAAGGCTGGTGTCTTTCAACATCAGCAATAAGATGCTACAGATGTTCTATCAAACGGGTGTGGCGAGCGCCCTCTTCTATGCGGTGGTGTGCTGGGGAGGCAGCATTAAGAAGAGGGGCGCCTCACGCCTGGACAAACTGGTGAGGAAGGCAGGCTCTATTGTAGGCACGGAGCTGGACAGTTTGACATCTGTGGCAGAGCAACGGGCGCTGAGCAGGCTCCTATCAATCATGGAGAATCCACTGCATCCACTGAACAGTATCATCTCCAGACAGAGGAGCAGCTTCAGCGACAGACTGCTGTCACAATCCTGCTCCACTGACAGACTGAGGAGATCGTTCCTCCACCATACTATGCAACTCTTCAATTCCACCCGGGGGGGTAAACGTTAACATTATTCAAAGTTATTTTCTGTCTGTATACCTGCATTGTTATCACTCTTTAATTTAATATTGTTCTTTATCAGTATGCTGCTGCTGGAGTATGTGAATTTCCCCTTGTGATTAATAAAGTATCTATCTATCTATCTATCTATCTATCTATCTATCTATCTATCTATCTATCTATCATACAGTTAGGTCCATAAATATTTGGACAGAGACAACTCTTTTCTAAATTTGGTTCTGTACATTACCACAATGAATTTTAAATGAAACAACTCCGATGCAGTTGAAGTGCAGACTTTCAGCTTTAATTCAGTGGGGTGAACAAAACGATTGCATAAAAATGTGAGACATTTGGATTAGACCAAGCATATACAAAGGTGCCTAGAAGTCTAGCCTGATACTATAGTGTACTTTTCCAGCAAATAAACTCATGGAAGTAATTTAAGAGAAGGGTCGTGCAAGCATTGCGCGTGTATCTCGACAATATGAGGTGTATAAAAGTTTGAATTTTGAGAAAAAAAAAACATTTTAAAGGTGAGGAACTCCATTAGCAAAAGGAAGTAAGTGGAGGTCTGTGATGTTGTGTCCATAGAGAAGCACCAAACCCTTCTTTCTCATACTGTTAAGAAAGTACCTGCCTTGGAAATTCTTCAGTTATGACGCTCAGTCTTGATCTTTCAGTACCGTACTGCAGCTTTCAGCAAAGCAATTTATCACCCTTTTAGGTTTAAGTAAAAATGCAGCTTACAAGATAGGTTGCCAGAATAAGGGTGCTCCCCGTAGTTAGAAAAGCCATCACGATATCTGGTGACACATCTCCAACACTGCGTCCTAGGATTGCACAGAAGCTCTCAAAGACCAACCAAATCAGGAATGTGATGTGCATGTAGGGAAGAGACAAGCCCAGAAGGTACTTCACCGTGGACCCTACAAGTACAGCACATTAAACACTATTAGCATATTGTTTCTTGATTTATCCTGAAGAGAAAAATATGCACACTCTTGATAATAAAATGCACCTTGGCATTTGAAAGATGAAGCCATTGTGCCCATCTATACAGATACTTCTTTAAAAAATTAAATGCATTTTAATTTATAAAAAAAAACAAAAAACAGGGACATTGTGAATAATTGCTGTTGGAATGCTCATATTAACATTAGGAAGTTCTTGCTGTTGTCCACTTTTCTACAATAGGTTTGGAATTTCACCTAACACACATTCAGTGCTTGGCTATTTCATAAAATTACAACACAGACTTGCATACTTTGCACTGACTTCTGTGAATCGTTTTTTTAAATTCACTGTGTATATACGGTTGTGTTTCCCTTTCAATATGCACTTCTGTGTTCTGCAGCCAGGCAAAATGATGACATTTTCAATTTTCCATTGCTCATACAGTATATACTGTCCAGAGTATTTATTTTACTGAAGGCTCTATGAGGTGGCCAGCAATAAAAATGAAGGACAATACGGTTTAAAGTTTGCCTCAACAAGCATACTGAACATGCTTGCAATACACTGCTTGAATTTGTTTTGATCACATTTATTATATTTCATGTATCACTATATACAAATAAAAATTGTCTTACATAAAAAGACTACCTTCTCAAAATTAAAACATAAAACTGGCTCTAGCACTTGTAGTATTTTATTTGTCTGATCAAAGTGAATGATTTTAAGACAACATGGCGGAAATCAAAACACTGTAGGCGCCAATAGGCCTTTTAGGGCTGGGAGCTCAATAGGCGCAGGCTTACCACACTGAGTGAATGAGTGACAGCAAAAGAGCTTGGTGGAAAGCGGAAAAACGACCATCATCAGTGGAACATAAGCAGAACACCATCCTTTTACAGTCAGGTAAACCAGGGCAAGGGACCACAGCATCAACGAGACATCGAAATACAACTCAGCCAGGAAAAAACGGTTCATTTTATGATGAGGCTTATGGGGGGGGAAAAAAATCAAACAAAACACCAGTCAGTAGGGTGAGCAACAGACAGAAGTGGCATTTTAATTAACAGTGACTCTCACAGTTGTAATACATTAAAGGCAGGTTAAAAATGGACTACCAAACATTCTAAAGAAATCTCAGCCTTACTTGTGTTTTCTGTGCTCCCCCTTATTTACTCTTGTGTGCATTTTCTGTCTTGTTTGATTCATGTTGTATTATGCATTCCATCTTTAAATCCGCTCTATTTAATTTATAGTTGCTGGAGGCCAGAAACGAATGCTGTATTGTCAGTAAGCTATTCATATATTGTAGTGAATGAAATGTAAAATCAGACACTATTGTGGCCATGTGGAAAAAGGAAAGGGTGACACCAATGCTTGTGTGACTGCCTGGGTGGGTTCACATTCTTGAAATGTTGCATTTGATTCAAAATGCAATGGAATGAAGAGATTTGCAAAGCACTTTGGCATATGTAACAAGGCGCTATATAGGTGCCTGACCCGACACAGAAGGACACAGAGGCACGTAATAAACCAATGGACTTTTTATTTTTCTTCACCCGTGGGTGCACATCTTCCCCGTGACCCACAGGCAATACCCAGTCCCACAAAGCACAAGTCCAACACAGCAACAGTCCTTTCTCCTCTCCCACCACTCTTCCTCAAGCTTAGTCCTCCTCCTCCCAACCCTGGCTCTTCGAGTGGTGGTGGCTGGCCCTTTTTATAGCCCACCCGGAAGCGTTCCAGGTGCTTGACCACCTGGTCCTAATTGCACTTCCGGGTGGGGCCGAAGAGTTGTTCAGCCAGGCTGTTGAAACCAGACAGCCCCCCCTAGCGGCCACCCCGGGCCCCAACCAGGCTGTGGAGGACTCCATCTCCCATGGAGCCCTGCGGGAGGTTGGGGAATCACCCTTGGCCAGGGAGGCTGCCACCAAGCGACCCGGGGGGAGGTACTGAGCTGTCCATGGCTGCTCCCCCGGAACATAAGTAGCAGGGGCGCACACATATTTAAGTGTTTGAAAGTCTGTTTGTTAACTGCTGTGAGCATACCAAGAGTGGTACTATACTGGATTCCATATAATACAGTTGCCTCAGACAATTTACACGGTATTAGATATTTCTCCTGGATTACAGCACTCCTTAAACAGGTTAGAAACATACAGTTTTACCAGTTGGCAGTTCTAATTGACTTAGTGGGAGCCAGTATGCCATCTGACTTCTACCAGCATAAGCTCTAAATTTATAAAGAACTGTGCTAAAGTCGCCCGGTGTACCTTTGGGAAAGTGGGAGGAAGCTGGGTTCCCAGTAAAAATCCACATAGACAAGGGTAGAACATGGACTCTTGAAATGGAGAGACAGGGCCGGGGCCTGAAGCTACATTACACCTCTGTGCACAGCATACTACAGCATAGAAAATATCTGGGTGTGTACTGGAATAGCTTGTCAAGAAAATCATGTCACAATAGTGTTTTCGAGGGTCTTTAAACAGTGTCGCAGGTGGCTGGGGGGACGACCCAGCCGGGATGCCCCGGTGGACCAGAATAGGGCTTACGCCCGCCTCAGACCACGTGGGTGCGACCACCCTGATTACTTTGGGGACAGAGCTTTGAAGCTCAACCCTGTAGGGGCCCGTGGTCACCGCCAGGGGGCGCCCCGATGCCTTGGGAGCCCTGGACCCCAGCACTTCCGGGTGTGGCAGAAGTGGAAGAGGAGCAGGGACACCCGGAGTGCTTCCAGGTACGCAGCCGGCACTTCCACCACACTGGGGAGTGCCGGTGGAAAATTGCCGGGAAGCACCTGGAGCACATCCGGGTGATTATAAAAGGGGCTGCCTCCCTTCATATGGAGACTTGAATCGGGAGGAAGACGGATGAGGTCTGGGAGGAGGCGAGAAGGCGGCCTGAAGAGAAATGAAGGTATTGTGTGTGTTGGCCAGGACTTTGGGGTACTGGGACTATTGAGCAAGTAATTGTAAATATGGAAGACCTCAATAAATGTGTGTGGGGTGATTACAGCGTGTCTGCCTGTCTGTGTCCAGGTCATGTTCCACAACAGTGAAGGTTTATTGAAAGTGTTAATTACGCTGGTCAAAGGATTTCCCTTAGTTGATATCAGGACAAACATTTGTAAGCAAGGCTTTTAAAAAAAGATAAAGAAAAAGACTTGTCTCCACAATGCATGTATTACTTAGCATTATACACGGAAACACTCATTGGTCTAATATAAGAAAAGGAAAGATGTAAAGTAGCCTGAGAGGTTAGTAATTAATAATAATAAAAAAAAGTTGTGAATGGTGGAAGAGAACAATGGTACAGATTCTGTGTGACCAATGCAAGACAAAATTGTGATAGTAATTAGTCTCAAAATTGGCCATACATTGAACATTTTAGTTGTCAAAGCTCATAAAATAACAAATGTTCTTGTCGAGTATGGCTATGGGCCAGTATGGTATGCATATTCTGTTTTCTTAAACCACACTGAAGTTGGCTGGAATAAAAGAACCAAACGTTGAACATAGAGGTACTTTTATTTGCTTCATTTGACAACTAAAATCATTTCCATCAAGCAGAATTAAGAAAGATGTAAAATGTGTTATAAAATGTGTAAAAAGCTTAGTTTTTAAAAGATTCTAAAATACTTGTAACATCAACACTCTGCGCAAACTGGTTCACCGACAAATGCGCGATAGACAAATGCGCCCCGACAAACCCGCAAACTGATTTTTGACAAATGCGCGCCGACAAAGTCGCGAAAATTAAAATCTCTGTATCAACAAGCTGTGGAAAGCCTATTGACTGTGCTGACCCACTAATATGTAGCCAGGTATCACGTAATATATAGCAAAATGTTTTATTTCTCATATCTCATAATATTGACATCTAAATTAAGTTTTACAAACCATATTTAAGTAGAATTTTTTATGCTTTTATACTACTAACTAGTCATTTAGCCCGTTACAATAACGGGCGCTAGAACAGTAGTGCATAAACATTAGTAGGAACAGTCTGTATTAAATGGCAAGGGACTTTGACCTCATTCTTTTTGTTGGTCGTATTTTTCTTTCTTTCAGCCTTTCTTTTGTTGATGTTTACTTGCTGAGCTGACCGTTCTTCGTGGGCTGCCGCCGTGTATTGTGCGTCTTTAATTTTCTGTGACAGTAATACTGTCTTGTACGGCTCTATTCAATAAGGGCGCGCAAAAAAAGGCGTAGATAATTTAGTTCAAATGGCTCTGGAATATGTGAAGAGCAACAAAGGTGCAGATCTTTATTTACGCGCGCCTTTATTCGCTGCGACCAATTGAGGTCGCCCTTTTGAGGCTCGCCTTTTTGTGCGCGCCCTTATTGAAGGATACCTGGACGCACACAGGGATTTTATTAAAGAGGATTATCGCGCATTTGTCGGCGCGTTTTTGACGTCGTGCATTTGTCGGGTCACTGCGCAAAGTCTGAGCCATGGTGTGTGTGGGGCACATCAAACGTGATAAGACTGCAGTAAAGTTGTGAAATCTCTACTGGACTGTAAAGAAGGTTTCTGGCATGCAAATATGATACGACATTCTCCAACCTGCTTAATCTGGTTCATGGTCATTGGGGGTCTGAGCCTATCCCAGGTACACCAGGTGAAAGGCAGGAACCAACCGAGAGGCCACTCGCGCACACACACAGACACACACACACAGACACACTAGTAGTGTTATGAGCATCTACTTTTAAAAAGGACTTTGTTTTATTCTAACTTCTTGTGATGTTTTAGTAATTAATATTTTTTTGTGTCTTATCGAACATTTCTAAGTATACGTTATAATTTACATATTGTTTACTGTTTCGCCAAAACATTTTCTTTATTTTATAGGTGCCGACATTTTATGGTCTCTTGCTAGGATGCCGCTCCTAGTCGAAGGCTCATACAGCATGACACCTAATATTAGCTGCATGATGGTTTAAATACCAGCACGATGCTCTACACATCACCCATGATTTGGATTCAGACTGCTACAAACCACAAACTTCGAGTGTGTGTCCCTATTAGTGTTTCCTTCAGCTACAATTTCTGATTAGAGGTTTGATTTCAGGCGAAAGTACCTTTTAGTTTCTCAGGTACAACCCTTTTTGTCTTCAGTACTTGACTTTCTTTCATTTCCCAATCCCCTGTGTCCCTATTTTTTCTCCCTGCTCAGTTTGCTGGCAGAATATGTAGGGCCAATTTAAAAGTAATAGCTAACAGAAAACAAACATCTTTGGGATATGTATAGAGCACAGAGGACGAGAGCAACAACACAGACACTGAGAGAACATGCCAGCTCCACAAAGACAATGACGAAGCAGGGCATTTGAACCCAAATATTAGCTCTGTGATGAAAAAATAAAATGATCATACCCCACAGCACCAATTCTTTTCTAGGAAGACCATGAGTTGCAGCACAGTGACAGACGCTGATCCATAAAGGAAGACTGCAGCATAGAAGTGGTTATACCAGAACATGGCACGTCCAGTGGCAGTAACAATGACAGCGACAAGAACAGAAACGCCAGTAGTGATGCCCCAGGTGATCACAGTGACAAATGTTCCATATAAAAAGGACTGCCAGTATCTGCCACCTGAAATAAAGACAGAAGATGCATAAATCACAGTGAGCTACAGATGTTCTTACTTAACACTTCAATAATACTAAGATTCTATTATAGTCCATAAAAAATGAAATAACCAGCTTAGTTTTGAGTTGTCTATGGGTCTATTTATGTAAAGAAAGAAGTAACTATTACCAACATTGGTGTTTAGTTTGAATATTTTAGTTTTAATTAAGTTGCTTTTAACAAGTGTGTAGTTCATGTCAGTTGAAATTCAGTAAAAATAGACCTGTTCATGGCAGGTGAACACTTTTTCACTTTGCTATCAAGATGGACAGATGATAATCACAGTAGTCCTTGGTAAATGATCCACGGTTTACCAGAATGTATGCAAAAATGATTGAGTCATAGCCTAAGTTATGATGGGGGCTTTCTTTATCTCTTTGAAAAACAAATCCTTAACTGATTTTAGTTCAGTACTGATAATTATACGCCTTCTCCCCTCAATAGATCTTGGTTAAACAGCAGATAAGAGCAATGTTACAAACAGCGGTGGGAGAACAAATTGGACAGAATGCTGATATTTTTTAGTGAGTGCATATTTTCTGGAAACAAATCACTCTGGGTTTTCTGCTTAATCCTTCCACATCCACATACACAATATGTATACCTCAAACTAGGTTAGAGAATGACAAAACACTAAAACAATAGAGAAAAATACTACTTACTGTAGCTGGACTTTTAATGCCAGTTTAACTTTTTTACACAAACAACCACTAAGGTACAGGAGAACAGCACAGCACCCCAACAATGTTCACTTGTGTAAAAGGATGAAACAGATCAAGGTTGGGCTATGGGCTTACCTGCCTATAACAGAGATATTGGCTTCTCCAGATTACATAGTTTGGTCCAAAGGTCCAAAAGCTAGATGGGAATGCTGGCTGGCATTTACGTTATAAAACTCTGTGGTGACCGAGTGCCCCTCAGGGTGTGGTAGCTGCTCCTTTCATCATTTTATTCACATATTAAAGGATCTGGTGCCTGATTGTTATTTTTATTCACATTTTGCAGTCTGTCTCTTTTGGGCTGTTTAAGACTTTTACTACCAGCTTGAACTAATTCTTATTATATAGTATTGGACACAGAGTAAAATGTTTTTTATAGTAGAATCTAAATACTGTTATATATTGTCTGTCTGTTGTCACACACGTGCGATTAGGAGGCATTCAAAGAGCCTAAAGGTGAGTGAACTATCGCGAGATATGAGTAGGTCACGTGGTACTTATCTCAATCTCTTCTTTCCACAGAAAACCAGAAGAAAAGTAATTACCTTCACTTCCGGACATAAAAATGGCCGTGACAAAGCCACTTCCGGCCATCCTCAATGACATCACTTCCGGCGCTTACAGATCACATCACTTCCGTCTCACCTCGATGGCGTTACTTCCGGTTCCTGTTCTTAACGTCACTTCCTGCCAACCATTTCCTATTCCCATAATCTTTTTTGTATAAATCCACCATTTTCTCAAAGTAAAACTGTTAAATGTTCTTGTAAATTCAAAGACTTTGATCTCTTTTTTTCTTATATTGTCTTAGGGCAATATACGGGGACGGTCCCCAAAACTTTTCAGTTGTTTTTTTGGGTTAAAAGCCCACACTGTATACCTGCATTGTTATCACTCTTTAATTTAATATTGTCTTTATCAGTATGCTGCTGCTGGAGTATGTGAATTTCCCCTAGGGATTAATAAAGTATCTATCTATCTATCTATCTATCTATCTATCTATCTATCTATCTATCTATCTATCTATCTATCTATCTATCTATCTAACTATCTGTATAAATGCAAGCTACATTTATTAGTAAATATGTAGATATTGAAAAAACAGATCATGTATGCCTGGAGAGCCTCTTGATGAAAAAATCCCAGTGACCTTTTGATTGACGAGATATTGTTTGCTACAAATTGTATCCTTTTTTTATTATTTTATTGATTTAATTGAAACACAACATTCTATACAAATTAATCAACTTTTACAAAAATAAGATTGAAAACAAATCAACCCCCACCCCTGAAAAAGAGAGCTAAGCCAGCAGAGTAAAACTTAAACCTAGTAAAAATAAGTAAATAGATGAATTAATAAGTGAATAAAGATAAGTGGAGAAGAAGAAGAATAAAAGGGGAGAGAATCTGCTTCCTCAGTGCTTTAAAAGCTTATTCTAAAATGTTATTGATTAGATCCTGCCAGGTTTTGAAAAAGTTCTGCACAGATCCTCTAAGTGCGAATTTGATTTTTTCCAATTTCAAATAATATAAAACATCAGTTACCCACTGACTTAAAAGAGGAGAGTTAGGATTCTTCCAGTTGAGCAAGATAAGTCTACCTGCCAATAGTGTAGTAAAGGCGATCACAGTTTGTTTGTCCTTCTCCACTGTAAGCCCATCTGGGAGACCACCAAACACAGCTGTTAATGGGTTAGGAGGGATTGTGACACTAAGGCTGTCTGATAGGCATTTAAAGATTTTAGTCCAGAATGATGTTAATTTGGAGCAGGTCCAGAACATGTGGCCCAGTGAGGCTGGAACTTGATTGCAACGTTCACAGGTTGGATCTTGCCCTAGAAACATTTTGGACAATTTTAAGCGAGACAGATGTGCTTGATATATAATTTTGAGTTGAAAAATCATATGCTTTGCACATATAGAGCTCGAGTGGATTCTCTGCATTGCTACTTTCCACTCCTTTTCTGAGATATTGAGTGAGAGATCCTTTTCCAACTGTCCTCTTCGATCTTTGAAAGGAAAAAACTGCAAAATGGTTTTATATATTGCAGAAATGTTGTCCGAGTCCTCAAGACTGATCAATATTTTTTCTGGCATCGAGGTAGGTGGGAGGTAAGGAAAATTGGGCAGGTTCTGTTTAACAAAGTTTCTGATTTGAAGGAAGTGAAAGAAATGTGTTAACTGGAAAGTTAAATTTGGAATGTAATTGTTCATAGGATGCAAAACATTGTCTATGTACAGATCTCTAAGTGATTTAATCCCAAATGTTTTCCAGACATTAAAAACTGCATATGTTTGAGAGGGTAGAAAAAGGTGGTTCTCGTGCAGAGGTGCTACAGATAAAAGCTTCTTTATCTTAAAATGCTTCCTACATTAGTTCCATATTCTGAGTGAGTGAAGCACAATTGAATTGTTAGTATATTGGCGATACCTTGTTTTTATTGGGGCACAAAGCAAAGAATATAAAGAAGTACTGCAGGATTTTATTTCTATTGTGAACCAAGCCTGTGTTTGTTCATCTATTTGTGCTTAATTTTTTCCATACAGACAGCGAGATTTTGTTGATAAAGAGCTTTATGTCTACTTGGGATTTTTACCCCTAGGTATTTAAACTGATCTGCGATGATAAGAGGGAAGGTGTCCAACCTAATATTGTGTGCTTGAGAATTCACTGGATAGAGCACACTTTTAGTCAAATTAATTCTGAGACCAGAAATCTTTTGTTAGGAATGTAGGCACAGTATTTTGTGGGTTTGATATACTGTATACAGTACCATATCATCTGCATATAGAGAAATTTCTGTTCAAGTACTTCTCTGATAATCCCCTTTATCTCATAAGCATTTTGACAGTGAACTGCCAGTGGCTCAATGGTGATTGCAAAAAGTAGTGGTGATAAGGGGCATCCTTGTCTGGTACCACGTTCTAGTTTAAAGTAGTCTGAATTAATGTTGTTAATACAAACTGAAGCTTCTGTACTGGTATACAGTAGTTTGATCCATGCACAAATGTTTGGGCCAAACCCAAATTTCTCCAATGTAGTGAAAAGGTAGTTCCATTCAATCATATAAAATGCTTTTTCTACATCCAACAATAATAATATCTCTGGGGTGTTTGACTTTGTGGGTGAATATATTATATTAAACAGGCGTCGAAGATTGGAAGCTAAGTGTCGGCCTTTAATAAATCCAGTTTGATCTTCTGATATTACCGAAGGCAGCACTTTCTCCATCCTTCTAGCTAGGACTTTGGAGAGTATCTTAACATCATTATTCAGAAGTGAAATTGGTCTGTCAAGTTATCCTTGTGCAATGTGTTGTACCAGGTGCGTAGGTGAGGAGATACACACTCATGGGCCCTGGACAAGACCATTCAGATGGATAAGGGACAGGAAGTAGGGACACATTTGTCTGTTCTGCACTAGCATCAGGTGTTACAATATTATTGGTTTCTGTGTACATTGCATTGGAAAGTGGGAGTGCAGGTTACTGTCATGTCCTCCTCTAACACCTCTGAAAGACAACAAAGATTTGCCTGAAGAAACTGCTCTTCCAGAAAATATTCATAAGGCTTATGTCACCCAATGTATTGCATCCTTCTTTGAGAAGCTATAGCATGTAAAAGCTGGTTTCAGTTGCTTATTCATAATGACATCATTACCTCTAAACTTTATGTCTACAAAATGGTCAAACTGGTTACTATAGTCCTCATAGGCACCATCGAAATTGTGACTTTATATCACAATAACATATAGCACACACAGCTATAAGCACTAGTAAAGCTCCTCAAAACATTGTTACTTAAAAGCCTGCCAGGTCTTGTGACATTAGAAAACTTTTGACAAGAACAAGTCAACAAATCTCTCTAGATAGATAGATAGATACTTTATTAATCCCAAGGGGAAATTCACATACTCCAGCAGCACCTTACTGATACAAAAAACAATATTAAATTAAAGATTGATAATAATGCAGGTAAAAACAGACAATAACTTTATATAATGTTAACGTTTACCCCCCCGGGTGGAATTGAAAAGTCGCATAGTTTGGGGGAGGAACGATCTTCTCAGTCTGTCAGTGGAGCAGGACAGTGACAGCAGTCTGTCGCTGAAGCTGCTCTTCTGTCTGGAGATGATACTGTTTAGTGGATGCAGTGGATTTTCAATAATTGATAGGAGCCTGCTGAGCGCCCGTCGCTCTGCCACAGATGTTAAACTGTCCAGCTCCTTGCCAACAATAGAGCCTGCCTTCCTCACCAGTTTGTCCAGGCGTGAGGCGTCTTTCTTCTTAATGCTGCCTCCCCAGCACACCACCGCATAGAAGAGGGCACTCGCCACAACTGTCTGATAGAACATCTGCAGCATCTTATTGCAGATGTTGAAGGACGCCAGCCTTCTAAGGAAGTATAACCGGCTCTGTCCTTTCTTACACAGAGCATCAGTATTGGCAGTCCAGTCTAATTTATCATCCATCCAATTGTCTGACTTATCCAAAATGACAGAAAGTCAAGTTTTGAAGGCCCCCAAAGTACTATTATCTCTCAAACTGCTTGACAGTTTTCTCCATTTATCTATGACTGGAAGAAAATGAGCTCTTCTGTTTCTGTTTTGAAACTTTCCGACATTTGTGTGAAATTTACCCTTAGCAAAGTTCCATCTATGCCCTTGTTGAAGAACTCAGTTTAAAGCTTAAAATTACAGAACCAGTTAAAACATACTACTTGTCACCTTTGTTACAAAATAACTCCAAATCTAATTTAGCGTACATTTGCACTTGTGATTCAAACAACCATCTCATGGTTACTGTATTTTGTGAACAACGGCTATTTAGAGAAATGACTGCACCAAGTATGAGCTAGAGATTCAGTCAGCCTTCACTTATGTTGTCTTTTACAAAATTGATAAATTATAAACAAAATCATAAGATTATACAGATATAATTGTGATACCTAGCAAACTAGGATGTTATTTAAATAGTTGAAAAAGTTCATTTAAATAAATAGATAGATAGATAGATAGATAGATAGATAGATAGATAGATAGATAGATAGATAGATAGATAGATAGATAGATAGATAGATAGATACTTTATTAATCCCAATGGGAAATTCACATTCTTCAGCAGCAGCATACTGATACAATAAATAATATTAAATTAAAGAATGATAATAATACAGGTGAAAAAACAGACAATAACTATGTATAATGTTAAATATTAACGTTTACCCCCCCTGGTGGAATTAAAGAGTCGCATAGTTTGGGGGAGGAACGATCTCCTCAATCTGTCTGTGGAGCAGGACAGTGACAGCAGTCTGTCACTGAAGCTGCTCTTCTGTCTGGAGATGACATTATTTAGTGGATGCAGTGGATTCTCCATAATTGATAGGAGCCTGCTGAGCGCCCTTCGCTCTGCCACAGATGTTAAACTGTCCAGCTCCATGCCAACAATAGAGCCTGCCTTCCTCACCAGTTTGTCCAGGCGTGAGGCGTCTTTCCTCTTAATGCTGCCTCCCCAGCACACCACTGCGTAGAAGAGGGCGCTCGCCACAACTGTTTGATAGAACATCTGCAGCATCTTATTGCAGATGTTGAAGGAAGCCAGCCTTCTAAGGAAGTATAACCGGCTTTGTCCTTTCTTGCACAGCGCATCAGTATTGGCAGTCCAGTCTAATTTATCATCCAGCTGCACTCCCAGATATTTATAGGTCTGCACCATCTGCACACAGTCACCTTTGATGATCACGGGGTCCATGAGGGGTCTGGGCCTCCTAAAATCCACCACCAGCTCCTTGGTTTTGCTGGTGTTCAGGTGTAGGTGGTTTGAGTCGGACCATTTAACAAAGTCATTGATTAGGTCCCTATACTCCTTCTCCAGCCCATTCCTGATACAGCCCACGATAGCAGTGTCATCAGCGAATTTTTGCACATGGCAGGACTCCGAGTTGTATTGGAAGTCCGATGTATATAGGCTGAACAGGACCGGAGAAAGTACAGTCCCTTGTGGCGCTCCTGTGTTGCTGACCACAATGTCAGACGTGCAGTTCCCAAGACGCACATACTGAGGTCTGTCTTTAAGATAGTCCACGATCCATGCCACTAGGTATGAATCTAATCCCATCTCTGTCAGCTTGTCCCTAAGGAGCAGAGGTTGGATTGTGTTGAAGGCGCTAGAGAAGTCTAGAAACATAATTCTTACAGCACCACTGCCTCTGTCCAAGTGAGAGAGGGATCGATGTAGCATATAGATGATGGCATCTTCCGCTCCCACCTTCTCCTGATATGCAAACTGCAGAGGGTCAAGGGCGTGTTGAACCTGTGGCCTAAGGTGGTGAAGCAGCAGCCTCTCCATGGTCTTCATCACATGTGATGTTAGAGCGACAGGCCGAAAGTCATTCAGCTCACTAGGACGTGATACCTTTGGGACTGGGGTGATACAAGATGTTTTCCAAAGCCTCGGGACTCTCCCCTGTTCCAGGCTCAGGTTGAAGATGCGCTGTAGAGGACCCCCCAGCTCCGATGCACAGACCTTCAGCAGTCGTGGCGATACTCCATCTGGACCCGCTGCTTTGCTGGCACGAAGTCTCCTCAGCTCTCTACTCACTTGCGCTGTTGTAATTATGGGTGGGGATGTCTTTCCTATGCTGGTATCAGCAGAAGGATGTGTGGAGGGTGCAGTACTCCGAGGTGAGAGTGAGAGTGGGTTAGGGTGGTCAAACCTGTTAAAAAAGTTGTTCATTTGGTTTGCTCTCTTCACGTCTCTCTCACGTCCGCTTTGAGCTGCAGCCAGTGATGATCTTCATCCCATCCCACACTTCCTTCATTCTGTTATTCTGCAACTTCTGCTCCAGCTTTCTCCTGTACTGCTCCTTCGCCGCCCTGAGTTGGACTCGGAGTTCCTTCTGCACGCGCTTGAGCTCATGCTGATCACCGTCTTTAAAAGCCCTTTTCTTCTGATTCAAAAGGCCCTTGATGTCACTTGTAATCCATGGCTTGTTGTTAGCATAGCAGCGTACTGTTCTTACTGGAACTACAATGTCCATACAGAAGTTGATGTAGTCAGTAGTGCAGTCAACAACTTCCTCAATGTTCTCACTATGAGATCCCTGCAGGATATCCCAGTCTGTAGTTCCAAAACATTCTTTCAGAGTATTCTCAGCCTCCGGAGTCCACTTCCTGAATGATCGTGTGGTTACAGGTAGGACTCTAACTTTTGGTTTATAGTGAGGCTGAAGCAGAACCAGGTTATGATCTGCTTTCCCAAGCGCAGGCAGCGGGGTGGCGCTGTATGCGTCTTTAACGTTTGCATAAAGTAAATCAATAGTCTTATTTCCCCGGGTGTTACAGTGCACATACTGGGAGAATGCAGGTAATGTTTTGTCCAGCGTCACATGGTTAAAGTCTCCAGCGATTAGCACAAGCGCCTCAGGGTGCTGCGTTTGTAACTTAGCAACAGCGGAATGGATGATGTCACTCGCTGACTCCTCGTCTGCCCGAGGAGGAATGTATACAATAACAACAATGACATGTCCAAACTCTCTGGGCAAATAGTAGGGACGTAAACTTACGGCCAACAGTTCGATATCCCTGCAGCAAGTGGAGATTTTGACGTTAACATGTCCAGAGTGACACCACCGTGTATTAACATAGAGAGCGAGTCCTCCTCCTTTGTGCTTACCACAGGTACTTGCATCTCTGTCCGCTCTAACTGTGCTAAACCCGGGTAGCTCCACGTTGGCATCTGGGATGGTGTTATTTAGCCAGGTTTCGCAAAAACACAACAAACTGCATTCTCTGTAGGTCCTTACATTTTTCACCAGCGCAGCCAGTTCGTCGATCTTATTTGAGATTGAGTTTACATTCCCCAGAATCACAGAAGGCACCGAAGGCTTGAAACGCCACTTTCTCGCAAGCCGCTTCTTTTTTAGCTTAGTGCCGGCTCTGCTGCCACGATACCGCCTTCTTACCTCGTCGGGTAAATGTGGAACCACACCGGCACTGGCATTTGTTCTCAGCGCCCGAAGTTGAGTACTTGAATAGGCAAGTCTCGGCGTGTTAAAATCCATGCCCATGTTGTAAAAGTAAGTGTGTCCAGGGAACGAATCCACATAAAATGATGCTGAACAGGGAAAATTTCTTTGGAACTACTAATGCACAGCTCTAAAGTAAAGTGCAAATTGAGTTGGGTAACCAGGCTGAGACAGCAAAGTACTTCTTGCTTACTACAGATGTAGTCAAACAATAACATAATGCCCTACATGTAGCTTCAACTTCATCCAAGAGTAATAGAAATGGAAGTGTGTTCAAACCAGCTTCTTCTGGGAGACTCGCACAGTGAAAATTCTTGCAGAAGCATTAACCATAGCTCTTAAAGCCTGGATCATCGATAAAACGAAACTCCTTCTTGCATTATGACAGACAGTGCAGTAATTATTACAACTGTTGTCGGACATTTGGATTTGACATCAATTAATTATTTTAGTCATAATTTAAACATGGCAGTGACCACAAGAGAAGAAGTACTGAGGGGGTGTATAATAATTATTGCTCATTTAACAGTAGCCGAAAGAAACTGGATTACCAAAAAGCCCATATTCCAAAGCATTCACTCATTACAGTAAATGGTATGCTTTTAAATTCTGCAAAAAAGTGTTTTATTTAGTCGTTTTAAATGAAGGGTTAAGGACCATAACAATCTGACATTTTCCTATCAATAGAGTTTACTACTCATTTTGGGTGAAAGCGAAACAATGATTGAGAGTATCGCACAGACTAAAGCAGACGGCAAATACTCCATCCAACCCTTACAGAGCAGGTATTGTCTCTGGAGAGAATTACATCCTGGCTTCTCTCAGTACATCAGAAAAATAAACTCTTGAAAAAAATTCCCACAGGATACACAGCTGACACAAAATCTAAAAAAATGTAATCCTCTGTAATCCATGACTTTACTTTCAGCTGCTTATTGATTTCCACAAAAACATAACAAACTTCTGTCTTGTGTATTTGCTGAGCTAGCATCCTATTAGCCTCTTTTCAACGTGACTCAAGTAATAATAGCTCCATTTCAAGTGGTCTATTTTAAAGATGGACACTTTATTATTTTAAACAAATAGTGCATCATTCTGTATGACTAGCACTATGCATAGATTACCAGTAATTCAGTCATATTGTGCCTACCCCAAATCTTTACTCCAGCAATCAACCACTTATCATAATGGTACAATTTCTGCTATTGGCCATTCAGAATTTCATCATGAAAATGTAGTGTTGAAAGTGTTCACAAACATTCAGGCAGCATTTCATATTACATA
Source organism: Erpetoichthys calabaricus (assembly GCF_900747795.2). Taxonomy (NCBI): domain Eukaryota; kingdom Metazoa; phylum Chordata; class Cladistia; order Polypteriformes; family Polypteridae; genus Erpetoichthys; species Erpetoichthys calabaricus. The sequence goes on along the minus strand of NC_041400.2, from coordinate 25,134,219 downwards.
AACTGAACACGGGACACCCATGGACACAAAAGAACTGAACATGTCATACAAATACAATCTGTGCGCACATATACTTGTGGTGTCATTCCTGCCAAAAATACAGATGTCATGAAGTTCAGCTCAAATTGAAAAAGAATTTTACTAGTGTAATGTTCTGAAGATGTAGAAAGCAATTCAAAAAATCTACAAATAAATCATAATAATACTTACAGGCTTTGGTAGTCAGGCTGTACGTTCATCTTCACATGATAAACATATCACCTACTTAGAACTGTGTATAAAAAATGAGGTGGTAAATATTAACTCACCATTGTCCTTAGGAAGAAACATTCTGTTTATAAGATAAATGAAAGTCACCACTGCGACAATGCAGTTAATGATTGTGCCAGTTCGTGCTGGGTAAGCAACCAAGTACACTCCCAGTAGATCAAAGTAAACCATGCTGTCATGCTGATACTGTACGGAGGCAGACAGCTCATTAGATGTAGCAAGATGTTTAATCACAGCCAGAATATTGTCACCTGCATCATAAATAAATAAAACAAAAGCTGGTTAAATGTACTGCATGTAACAACCACATCAAGGGGACAATTAACATTTTCTATGAGTGGATCTTCTTCCTTGCAATAGAACTGAACCGAAATGAGTAAGGGAAGGAAAAGTCATATCCCTTGCTGTCTGTTGTCAGCAGCAGCCTACTTCCATATAATATATCCATATTTATATTATGAACCTTTACAACCCCAGCCTTCTAACTGCAATAAAATCAAGAAATTAATTCAAAAAATTAAAAGCCTCATTTACTTGACTCACCAGCTCTTTGTATGGATTCTGTCAGAATTCTGTTGGCTGTATCAAACCTGGTATGATAGAGGTAACCATTTTCAATGAAGGCCATATCTATGCCTGCAAAGAGATACACAAAAAGAGTTTTATTTATCTTTAACTAGGCACCTCTGTCCTGTTCTATCTTTCACCAAGTCAGCAACAACAAAGTCTAATTGGTGACAAACAAAATACAAGAGTACCAGAAATAGAACAAATCTACATAAGCAAAGCACAGCCAAAAAGTGTAAACAGTACGAGCAGATAATAACTAGGGCTGCAATGATTAGTCGACGTAATCGACAACATCGACTTCAAAAAATCATCAACACGGATTTTTTATTCTCGACGTATCATAAACAGAACCTTCAATAGAGGCTCCGGTCACAAAGAACCACATTGGTTTTTGTAACTGCAATGCACTACATGAACGACGTTTGTTATTATTTGTCAAGACTGCACACGGTCCTACCAGTGAAGAAGAATGTCTGAGGAGAAGAAGAATGCAGAGGAAAATAAACGTGGTTGCAATGGCGAGTCGGACACAGGAGGAGGAAAATTGAGACCGAAGAACACTTCATCTTCACTTTATGCAGATTATGCAAAGCGGAGCTTTCTTTTCACAGCAGCACCACCACGATGCACGGGTATCTAAAATGCAAGCATCCTGGAGCTGTGATGCCACCGTCTCTTGAGAATTTATGCTGGCGCTGTTAGTTAGTTAGTTAGGGTCAGATCAGGAAGGGAGGGAGAGCGTGAACGAGACTGAGAAAATAAAAGTGAAAAAAGCTAACTTTTATAAGTAACAAATTTACACCCGATCTGTTCGTTTTCAAATAATATTGCATTAGTGCGATGATGTTTTCTGATTGGTACTATTCAGGCCATACAATGATTTCTTCAAAATGTCACATATATTTGTCTCTTCTTTTTTTCCCCGGTGCTGCACACTGACACCAGAAGGCGTGAGCTTACTCAGTGCTAGCAGCAGCACACAGGTGGCCGGTTGCTTGTGCTATAACAAGTTGACCTGGCGGCGATCAAAGCGCATGTACTGTGTAAGGCATAAACGGGGTCCACTGAGAAAAGAAGAGCCTTCATGGCTCACCTTGCAGAGGGACATTCTTTCCTCTGCATGTCCTGGAGTCCTGTGCAGACTGGGCAAGGTCAGGGGGAAAAAAAAAACGCGGTCACCAATTACAACCGCAAGAAGGTACGCAAATGAATATGAATAAAATGAATAATGTTGTACATATCCGTGCCACAATGTTTTCCGAAATGTACTATAAGGTCATAAAATGAATAATTCCAAATATAATATATATCTATGTCAGTGTGGCTTTGACATCACGGGCCTTAAGGTGCATACTAATTTAGCGTAAACGGAACACTCAATAAAATTGAATTAAAAAAATCAAGTGATAATGAGATACGAGTAAGGCAGATTCGTCAGCGTTTGTGTGTCAGCGTTCATCCATCCAGATCAGAGAATTTCCAGTTTGTCTCAAAACACCATTCACATCTACAGTTATTCCCAGTTTCAGATAAAAAGTAACGGCGTCAGATCCCTGGGGGGTGGTAGTATGTAACGTGATCGTGACTGAGAGAATAAAAGTGGAAAAAAAAAAAGGATAACTTTTACAAGTACTATACATATACAGTGGCTGTTACAGATGCAAATCAAATGTATGTGTTTATTGTATAATATTAACAATAAGAGCAACTCACAACGGTAAATATACAAGGCAGTCAGGATCGAACCTGGGGACTCTTGATTACAAGTCAGCAAATCTTACCGCTACGCCACAGAAGATATTGTATCATCCTTGAACATATGTGAAAGTGTTTATTTGATCTTTGCACTTCAGGCTTTACACATTATATAGTTTACGTCTACATTTTGTCATTTATTACTAAAACATGAAAATGTTTCTGTTTTAACAATGTATTTTTTGGTTAAGTTAAATGCACTTTTTTTGTTTAAAGACTACGTGCACTTTAGTTTGTATTGTTTAATGTATTTCTTTTTTATTGTGATGGTCACACTAATATAAAAACATCTGATTATTTTCAAATTGATATGTTTCACTGGTTGTTATTTTAATTTGATTATTATTAATTTTAATCGTGTTAATGCAGAGACATCAGGGTGACATTCACAGGTGGACAGACGTGAGCAGATGAGGTAAGACATGCACTGGAGCCCAGAACAGGATGTGCAGCCACAGGTCGCAGACTTCAAAATATTCAGGCATGAAATAATCGTGACTAATCGAAAAAGAAATTGAACGATTAGTCGACTACCAAAATAATCATTAGTTGCAGCCCTAATAATAACACATTTGTATAGTACAGTGTATGCCACACATCAGTATTTTACAGTTGCTATAAGTGAATAGTACCATAAAAAATCTTTACAACTAATGCTATATGAAGTATAGTTAGACAAGAACATGGAAGTACAAACTGCACAAACAAATACCTTAATATGTATACAGTACATAACATGCAGGGAAGGAGTATGTTACACTGACGACAAAAGAGCAGTGTTGCATCAAAACAAGACAAAAACTTTAGTTTTAAAAATAACAAAAAAGTTGGTTGATGATTGACTAAGGGAGGGTCTAACCTTTTCCAGTTTACCAGAGTACACCAGTTAGAGTTCAATGGAGTGCCCAATGTGTAGCTCCTGGCATGCGGCAACAAGGACATAAAAGACATACAGTACAATTAGTTCAGTCTTTAGATAAGTTCACTTCACCTGGTGAAACTCATGTAAAATGAAGAGATATACCTGTCGGTTATGGAAGACCTTGAAGACTTCCAAAATAATGTTATTTTAGAAAAAGACCATCCATCCATTATCCAACCCACTATATTCTAACTACAGGGTCATGGGGGTCTGCTGGAGCGAATCCCAGCCAACACAGGGCACAAGATAGATAGATAGATAGATAGATAGATAGATAGATAGATAGATAGATAGATAGATAGATAGATAGATAGATAGATAGATAGATAGATAGATAGATACTTTATTAATCCCAATGGGAAATTCACATTATCCAGCAGCAGCATACTGATACAATAAATAATATTAAATTAAAGATTAATAATAATGCAGGTGAAAAACAGACAATAACTTTGTATAATGTTAAATGTTAACGTTTACCCCCCCCGGGTGGAATTGAAGAGTCGCATAGTTTGGGGGGAGGAACGATCTCCTCAATCTGTCAGTGGAGCAGGACAGTGACAGCAGTCTGTCGCTGAAGCTGCTCTTCTGTCTGGAGATGACACTGTTTAGTGGATGCAGTGGATTCTCCATAACTGATAGGAGCCTGCTGAGCGCCCTTCGCTCCGCCACAGATGTTAAACTGTCCAGCTCCATGCCAACAATAGCGCCTGCCTTCTTCACCAGTTTGTCCAGGCGTGAGGCGTCTTTCTTCTTAATGCTGCCTCCCCAGCACACCACTGCGTAGAAGAGGGCTCTCGCCACAACTGTCTGATAGAACATCTGCAGCATCTTATTGCAGATGTTGAAGGACGACAGCCTTCAAAGGAAGTATAGTCGGCTCTGTCCTTTCTTACACAGAGCATCAATATTGGTAGTCCAGTCTAATTTATCATCCAGCTGCACTCCCAGATATTTATAGGTCTGCACCATCTGCACACAGTCACCTTTGATGATCACGGGGTCCATGAGGGGTCTGGGCCTCCTAAAATCCACCACCAGCTCCTTGGTTTTGCTGGTGTTCAGGCGTAGGTGGTTTGAGTCGCACCATTTAACAAAGTCATTGATTAGGTCCCTATACTCTTCCTCCAGCCCATTCCTGATGCAGCCCACGATAGCAGTGTCATCAGCGAACCTTTGCACATGGCAGGACTCCGAGTTGTATTGGAAGTCCAATGTATATAGGCTGAACAGGACTGGAGAAAGTACAGTCCCTTGTGGCGCTCCTGTGTTGCTGACCACAATGTCAGACGTGCAGTTCCCAAGACGCACATACTGAGGTCTGTCTTTAAGATAGTCCACGATCCATGCCACTAGGTATGAATCTACTCCCATCTCTGTCAGCTTGTCCCTAAGGAGCAGAGGTTGGATTGTGTTGAAGGCGATAGAGAAGTCTAGAAACATAATTCTTACAGCACCACTGCCTCTGTCTAAGTGAGAGAGGGATCAGTGTAGCATATAGATGATGGCATCCTCCGCTCCCACCTTCTCCTGATATGCAAACTACAGAGGGTCGAGGGCGTGTTGAACCTGTGGCCTAAGGTGGTGAAGCAGCAGCCTCTCCATGGTCTTCATCACATGTGATGTCAGAGCAACAGGCTGAAAGTCATTCAGCTCACTAGGACGTGATACCTTTGGGACTGGGGTGATGCAAGATGTTTTCCAAAGCCTCGGGACTCTCCCCTGTTCCAAACTCAGGTTGAAGATGCGCTGTAGAGGACTCCCCAGCTCCGATGCACAGACCTTCAGCAGTCGTGGCAATACTCCATCTGGAACCGCTGCTTTGCTGGCACGAAGTCTCCTCAGCTCTCTGCTCACCTGCGCTGTTGTAATTTTAGGTGGGGATGTCTCTCCTATCCTGGTATCAGCAGAAGGATGTGTGGAGAGTGCAGTACTCCGAGGTGAGAGTGAGAGTGGGTTACGGTGGTCAAACCTGTTAAAGAAGTTGTTCATTTGGTTTGCTCTCTTCACGTCTCTGTTGATGGTGGTACCCCACTTCGAGCTGCAGCCAGTGATGATCTTCATCCCATCCCACACTTCCTTCATGCTGTTATTCTGCAACTTCTGCTCCAGCTTTCTCCTGTACTGCTCCTTCGCCACCCTGAGCTGGACTCGGAGTTCCTTCTGCACGCGCTTGAGCTCATGCTGATCACCGTCTTTAAAAGCCCTTTTCTTCTGGTTCAAAAGGCCCTTGACGTCACTTGTAATCCATGGCTTGTTGTTAGCATAGCAGCGTACTGTTCTTACTGGAACTACAATGTCCATACAGAAGTTGATGTAGTCAGTAGTGCAGTCAACAACCTCCTCAATGTTCTCACTATGTGATCCCTGCAGGATATCCCAGTCTGTAGTTCCAAAACATTCTCTCAGAGCCTGCTGTGCTTCAGGGGACCACTTCCTGAATGAGCGTGTGGTTGCAGGTAGGACCCTCACTTTTGGTTTGTAGTGAGGCTGAAGCAGAACCAGGTTATGATCTGCTTTCCCAAGCGCAGGCAGCGGGGTGGCAGCCCACCGCAGTAGAAAAAGACCAACTCGTATGAATACATACATGAATACATACATGAATACATCTATCACATATATTGTCCACCTCTGGATAAATATTTGATATTTTGATATTTGATATTACCCTGCCTCTCTGCAAGCAGAATTGATTTTAGAAAGATATATTTCCTGCAGAGATGTAGTAGTCACTCTCAGCTGTTCAACAATCTGAGGTCAAGTCACAGAAAATGTGAGATTTTAATATTGTAGAAGAGTATAACTTTTTATTATCTGCTACCATATGTAACGATAAACCACATCACAAAAAAAAAATTCTCGCCAGGATTATTTTGATGCACCTTTCCTCAAGAAAGAGAAAAAAACATTTTCAAGATACTGTAGTTTATAGAACAGTACATAGGGACATAACATTTTTAAATAAAATGGCTTTGGTAAAGTGATGGTAATGTATACCAAATCCAAGATGTGGTAAAGATGGAAAAACTGGACTCTGTGAATTATAATGTCTGTACCACAAGCTCTATTCTGTGGAAGAACTTTCCCAGGATAAAGTTGGCCTTGGATTTAACTCAAGATTCAACTCATTTTGTAATGGAAATAAATCTGGGTAGGCAAATATGAGCAACAGCACTGATGTGTACAGAGAACATAAACAAACAACCTTCATTTCATATCTCAGTACTTTTAAAATGGACCAAGTACTTTACAAGAGCTACAGTACAATTGTTACCATATACTCTTTACAGTGGGCACAAAGACATGGGAAGGGAAATACTTAGGGTCTCATATTGTGCTGTAAACTGTGAATGAGTTGAAATTCATGTGATTTAAAGTTCCGCCTCTCATCCAGTAGGCAACACTGCTTAAATTATGAGGCTTAGTTGGAAGAAAAAGAAATACATTGACATTTGGGTATAAGACTTTGATAATTTAAAAATTAACCTACCAGGAATGTGTCCATGTTTTGTAAAGATTATGAAATCTGTAGTTGATGGGATAGCACCACTCTGGAAAATGTCTTGTCCAACTACAGAGGCAAATGGGTGCACAGCAGCAAGGGCATAAGCCTTCACAAGCCACGGGCTGTTAGGACCTGAAAGTGGTAAAGAAAAAAACATTAAAACAAAGCTTGCTAAAATTAATTTATTTAAAATTTAACGATTACATGCATAATCTTGAGCTTTCGCGTCACTGAAAATTAAACAGAAATATATATATATGACATACAGTATATCCATCCATCCATCCATTTTCCAACCCACTGAATCCGAACACAGGGTCACGGGGGTCTGCTGGAGCCAATCCCAGCCAACACAGGGCACAAGGCAGGGAACCAATCCCGGGCAGGGTGCCAACCCACCGCAGGACACACACAAACACACCAAGCACACACTAGGGCCAATTTAGAATCACCAATCCACCTAACCTGCATGTCTTTGGACCGTGGGAGGAAACCGGAGCGCCCGGAGGAAACCCACGCAGACACGGGGAGAACATGCAAACTCCACGCAGGGTGGACCCGGGAAGCGAACCCGGGTCTCCTAACTGCGAGGCAGCAGCGCTGCCACTGCGCCACCGTGCATACAGTATATATGTATATCAAAACAAAGCTGTCGCTACACTTCTAGTGCCCCAGGTTTTGCAGTTACATGGCACAAATACACTGGTTTAATGAAATGTGGGAAATTATAAATAAACAGACATTTGCAAATTTAGTATAACAGAGGGATGGTAAGATGTTAAGGTCACGTACAGAATCTACTAATTAACATTAATGTAAACTTACTTCGCTTTGTGCTCTTTATTCTGCAGCATTTTATTTGTGCAAAATCACATCAAGCTTTGGATTAATGGTGTAAAAACTGAAAAATGGCATAGAATGGTGTAGAATTTAACCTGCTGTTGCTAAAGTACAATTAAGTTCACTTTGAAAAGTATTCATTTTGATTGTTTTATACACCTTTTCTAGAAGTGCATTATGCTTAATGCTGTTATCAAAAGAAATTTCTATATGAAAGCATTCTGGTAAATGCCTTGGAGGAAAATTAAACATATGAAGTTTAGGATTCAGTGTTATTGGTTTGATATATACAAAAATCATCACAGTTTAATCTGAAACAGACTTTTAAAAAATGTTTTAACTACAGATATAAACGTTATACATTGACAACCTGATTTTCTTTGTATTCCATTAGCCATGCTCTAACAAAAATGCTTCATATCCCAATATAATACATGACTACTTACCAAAATATCTGTTAAACCTACCATTAGGTTAAGCTGTACTGTGCACAAGCGACAGCAGAAAATCTGGTAAGTGTTGCCAGAGTGGGTTCAGTTAGGACGGTAAGGTCTCAAAATAAAAATGGCCTACGGGTAATGTAATTATGTAATAATGTCCTGCAATGTTAGCCTGATGTTCTGCACCTAGGGTGTGTGCGTGTGTGTGTGTATTGGCTCTGTAAAGGACTAGCACCCTGTCCAGGGTTGTTTCCTGCACTTTGTCCAGCACTACAGTGTTGGGCTCTGGCTCCCCATGACCCCAAACTCAATTAAGCTGGCTGAGAATGAGATAACAGGTAACATAAGCATAACAGTAACCTTAGAACCTGACCATGGATGGACCCCAGTTGGATTCCCAATTGGGGAGTATCGCATATTCTGTTATAGTCCAAAGAGATGTCGATAAGTTGTTTGGCCACATTCATTTATCCTAGTGTTACAATAATATTAAATCAGACTGGCGTCCTGTCCCTGGCTGATAAATTCCTTGTGCATGCTTAATGCTACCAGGGTAGGTTTGTGATGCTCTGCAATTTGGTAATCACGAATAAAACAGCTAAAAAAATAAATCAAAGGCTTGGCATTTTTGTGAACACACCTATTCTATAACTAAGTCTCACAAGAGATCTGCAGCGCCATCACAAGTCATGTGCTCATATACAGGGTCAATGAATAGTCACTAATAAATATAATGGGTCACTGAGACGAGGGTGTAAAACACCACACAAGCACAAACAGATTATGGCAGTTTCATTCAGAAAATGACCAGCCGATGATTTGATTTTAAACCTTGGTTGCTATGTGAAGCTACAAAAACTTTTGTTTTAAGTGATGGAGTCTTTGTAGTGGTCCATTACTACCACTGAACAACATGCATCTCAGTCTTAGTAATGCCCAGCACTACTATGTGTAAAAACAATAAACATAATAAAATTCCATGTGGTGTGTGTCTGTCTGTCTGTCTGTCTGTCTGTCTGTCTGTCTCTCTCTCTCTCTCTCTCTCTCTCTCTCTCTCTCTCTCTCTCTCTCTCTCTCTCTCTCTCTATCTATCTATCTATCTATCTATATACTGTATATAGGGTGGCGCAGTGGTAGCGCTACAGCCTCGCAGTTAGGAGACCCGGGTTCACTTCCCAGGTCCTCCCTGCGTGGAGTCTGCATGTTCTCCCTGTGTCTGCATGGGTTTCCTCCCACAGTCCAAAGACATGCAGGTGAGGTGCATTGGCGATCCTAACTTGTGCTTGGTGTTGTGTGTGTGTGCCCTGCGATGGGCTGGCACCCTGCCCGGGGATTTGTTCCTGCCTTGCACCCTGTGTTGGCTGGGATTGGCTTCTTTCGTTTGCAATTTCAATTATATAGGTTTTGCTTATGGGTTACCAACTCTTTATAATTCATATACATATATATACACACATATAAGCTTTTACTATGTTTTTTGTATTTGTAATAGTGTATGGAGCACTGGGCTTATGCATGGAAATATGCTATTTAGGAATAAAGTGACCTGTTACGAATACCAGAAATTAAGTATTTTTAAGTTTTGATGTACCTATTTGAAATACAATCTCCTTCCCTCCAACTCCAGAAGCTTCAAGATTGATGAAAGCCCGCACAAGCTTAGCCCATGGATGCTGTGTGATGAATCCATGACTAGCCTAGAAGACACAAAAAGCAAACCTTGCATGAGGCTGTTTGAAAAAGAAAGAGTTTGAAGTGCACTTGAGAAAAGACATTTTATGGTAAAAACACAAAGCATTCTGTCCCAGTTTGCAAAAAGAATAAGGAATCACCTGTGACTTAATATGACTGTGCACAAAAAATCATTAGATGAGGGTATACTCAAATGTTTTTCTTGGTGTATCATGTCGAAGAATTTCAATATAAAAATAAAATGACATTTTTTTCTGTTTTAAATTATTTAGTACTGTACTTGTATTAGATAGAACTTAAGGTCATCTTTCTTTAACAACCCCCAGTAATGTGTTTGGGATTTTAACTAGGCGATTACAGATTAAACTTGTTTGTTTGTGTGCATATCAGTGGTTGAGAACCTCTGCATTAGATAATGTTACTAGAATAAATTTCTCACTTCTAGAAAAACTGAACAACTGTTAGGAGTAAAATATATGAATATTCTTTTTTATATTTTCCACAAAAATCACTCAATGCCTGCAGTGTAGTCTGTTGCCTAAGAAGCTGTATTGGAAGTGGCAGCGGCAGCTATAGCTTGAGCTAATGTGCCTAGATAACAATTGCACAATAATGCACTACTTTAAACCACTAGATTAGGATGCTAGTTTATAACACAACATACTTACACACACATACACAAGCCAGACAAAGTCAGATATATTAATCATGTAACAGCATGTCTATTAATTATGGGATGAGATCCCCAGGAATGCAAGGATAGCATTGGTCTTAGCAATGGAAGGCAGTAATGCTGCTTACTGTGTCATTGTGTTTGTTTGCCTAAAATAAGAAAAACCTCATACACAACAAATGTCACTTAGTATATCTTTTACCTGAAGCCCACTTTCTTCTGCACCATTAAAAAGGAACAAAATGGCATGGGTCAGAGGAGCGGACTGATTTGATAATGAACGCAGTATTTCAAGCATAATTGAGCAGCTGACAGCATCATCACTAGCACCTAAATAAAAACATAAAGAATATATAATTAAAATCGAAATGTATTTACTTTATTATAAAGAAAAAAGTAATGGAGCATAAATTTATAAATCATGGTTAAGTTACTTTTTCTCGCCTTCCTGGGTTGGTTTATGCCTTAAGGACAGGCTGCAGACCTTGTTATGGTTGAGCTGGATTGAATGGGTTTGAAGGTAGATGAGTGGAGATTTGTTCTTGTCAGAAAAAACTGAAAATGTAACCTCAAAACATGACAACAGTACTGTTACAATGGACCTGCTTGTTAACTTGATCTGTAAATATACTGGGGTTAAACTAACTTTATTATGTTAATTAGTGATTGGCATGTCACAGATATCCATCCATTTTCCAATAATGAGTTGTGAAACATCATTATATAGATGGAGATTGCTGTATTTTTAAAATACTGTTGTACAACTTAAGGATGCTTTGATGAAATTCTGGCCTTGTGAATCCGTATGAACTGTTGCCAATTGTGAATCACCACTTACCTCAACCTTTACAATGAAAACCTTGAGGAACCTCTAGGAAACACACCGACAGTGTACCAACCCATTCAGACAGGTGAGAATTTCATTAAAGTATCCTTAAGTTGTACAACAACATTATAAAAATATAGCAATCTCATCTATATAATGATGTTTCACAACTCATTATTATTTAATAATATTTCTTATGTATTTTGTTAAATAATTTGCCCAGCAAATACACATCACAAAGTTTTTAAGGCTTCTTAAAAATCAATTTCAAGTTCTTTCCATGACTGCCTGAAGATCACCAGTGATGGTTTCTTTAAAGTTACTGCTTTATAACCAAAGTGACGGACTGTAAACCACAATCCCTTTTTGACCCTAAGAAAGTCACTTAACTTGTCAGTGCTCTAACTGTAGTTATTTTGTAAAGCAGTCTAGGCTAAAGTATTATTATGAAATTATTTATTGCGAAGAACAGACAATCTGCCCTCGGTCGGTACCTGCCTTGAGCCCACTGCTGCCAGAATAGATTCTCTTCTTCCATGTCACTGGACCAAAATAAGCATAAACTTAAGATGTTCAGTCAAAGAGAAATATTGACATGAGACTTACCCTAAATTGTATACAGAGAGAATAGTAATCGCCATATGGATAAGAATATAAAAGCAAGCTGGTTATGTTTTCAAATGAAACCTAACTAAGTGAAATGGCAGATAATCTAGAATCAGTCAAATGATACCAGATGGATCTGGAGAACATTCAGGTTTTGCACAAAGAAAATGTAAGGCATTAGACATAGAATGTAAAAATGTTACATGAGCTGAATGCTTGCGGTGAAATTTCAAAGTTGAAAATACAACTTATGAGAAGAACCTAAGAGTTTCAGCAAAAACTATACTATCCACATACAGTGTACAGAAGCAATTAAAAAGGCTAATAGGATATTGGGTTATATAATGTATTTATTTATTTGGCTGGCAGTATGGCATTTGGTTAAAACTTTGGACTTCAAACCACAAGGGTGTTGGTTCAAATCCTACTGTTAACACTGTGTGACCATAAGCAAGTTACTTCTCCTGCCTGTGCTCCTTTTGGAAAAAAACAAAAGAAACGTAACTAATTGTATCCCAAATGTTGTATAATAATAATAATTCATTACATTTATATAGCGCTTTTCTCAGTACTCAAAGCACTGTCCACACAGGGTGGAACCGGGAAGCGAACCCACAATCTTCCACAGTCTCCTTACTGCAAAGCAGCAGCACTATCACTGCACCATGTATGGTATATTGTGTTGGATAAAGACGTTAGCCAAAAAAAGAAATATATATACAGTAATGTGATGCGTAGAGTATAAGTCAAGGCAAGTTATGCTTAATATATATACAGTATATAATGCATAAGTGAGGCCTAGTCTGGAGTTTTGGTCTCCATATTACAAAAAATATTATAGCAATGGTAGACAAAGTCAAGAGGAGAGCAACTAGTCTGATCCCAAGGCTGTAAGGTTTGAACTATAAAGAAAGGCTGAAGGAATCCAACCTTTCAATTTAAGCAAACAGAGGTTAAGACACAACATGACTAAAGTTTTTAAAATTCTGAAAGGAATTATTACAGCAGCTCCCAGTTATAACTTTAAATTAAGTCCTTCAACAAGAAAATGGGGACACAGAAAATTGTTCAGGTTAAATTTCGTCCAGACGTTAGAAAGTTTTTCTTGACAATAATAGAACAATAGATACATGGAATAAATCACCAAGTACTATGGTAGACAGTAGGACTTTAGAGACCTTCAAAACTCTATCTGATGTAATTTTAGAAAAAATAGGATTAGTATTCTTTGTTGGGCTAAAATAGCCTGTTCTCATCACTATTGTTTAGATGTTCAAATGACTGAAAGAGCAGTATGGTACCTGGACTGTTTGGTGCAGAATCAAAATGACAGTTTGCCAGCACTGCATGTTGTGCACCTTCTCCTCCTCTTGGCTCCAGCTTAACAACAATATTAGTGATGTTGTCATAGTAATTGATAAAGTAACCAGAGTTTCTGTATCCTGTAGGCCTTTGTACATCCACTGTAATTGTGTGAGCAGTTTGGTTACTTTCCTGTCTGATAAACTCGATTTGACTCAGGAGATAATTCACTGTCAATATTTCATTTTCTGGACTCCCAACAGGTCTGGGGCCAAATGCTGTTATGCTATCAAGATGTTTCCTATAAAATGAAATGAAAATTGAATGTTAAGGCCACATGAAGACTCTCGTAAAGTTAAGAGGTGAATGATAAACAAATACATAATAGTCAAAAGAAGGAAATCATAAAGGAAAAGGTCAATATTCAATGTATAGTCTTTATCTGTGACATTTCAAGTGGTGTGTGATCTTTGTTTTTGTGTGCCCACCTGTTTGTGAAGTGGTGGCACTACGACACATGCTGCTCCCTCACAGCTTTAGCAGACTAGGTTCCAAATTAAGTCCATTCAGCATCCAGGTGAAGTTATATCATTTTTCCCCACATCCTAAAGATATCCAGGCTCAATTAAGTGGCAACTCTAAATTGGCCTGCTGCAAGGGTGCCCTATGACAGAATAGCACACTGCACATACAGTACTTAATTCTGGGATTGCACGCAAAAATAATGATAGGTTTCTGCCCATGCAACCTTAAATTGGATTAAGAAGGTTCTAGAACAGATGTTGGAGAAGCAAATGTGGTTTAAACAGATGTGGTAACTATGCATGAGATGATACACAAACCCATGATAAAATACATATTGCAATTCAGGCTTTGGGATACAGTATTCTCACAATATGTATTTTCCATAAAGGAATTGTACTGTGCATTTGATGCTACTTATTATTAAACATTTATAAATCAAAATGCTGCAAGATAACTTAAAATCAGTGTACAAATTCAGAAGTTGTAGCCAATTGTATCTTAAATGTTGTAGGTCGCCTTGGGTAAATGTGTCAGCCAATAAGTAAAGATAAATGTACATTTTTACACGTCATTATTCTATCTGAGTGCTTTATACGTGTGCAGCACAGTTCTTTGTGCCGTTCTCGTTTGGACGGTTCTCTAACTTTTGGCTTCTCTCTAACTTCTCTGCAAAGGGAAAACAAAGAGCTGGCAATGCACAAAATCAGTTTGAATAGTTAGGTGCCTCTTTCCCTTCAACTTTTCCTTCTCCATCATCATTTCACTTACCGTGTAATCACCTGCCTGCCCTTATAATAATAATAATAATAATACATTTTATTTATATAGCGCCTTTCCCATGCTCAAGGCACTTACAGAATAAATAAAGAACGGCAGAATATACAGTATATAGCATTGTACAAACCAGATAAATAAATAAAGAAGATTAAGACAGTAAATTCTGAGAAAAAAACAGACAACATAATTGATGGTCTAGCACACACATACAGGTTACATTAGCAACTTGACAGAGAGGTAAACTGAGAGAAGGGTAATAAAGTCAAGTAGAGCTAAAAGCCTTCCTGAACAGATGAGTTTTGAGTTGTTTTTTAAAAGAATTCATGGAGTCAGCTGACCTGATTAATTTTGGTAGGTCATTCCAGAGTCTGGGCGCTATACAGCTGAAGGCCCTGCTGTCACCCATGGAGTGTAGATTAGTGAGGGGCACAACAAGATTACCAGAATCAGAGGACCTTAGTGGGCGGGCAGGCACATAGTGATGGAGAAGGTCACTGATGTAGTTTGGTGTGAGGTTATTTAAAGCTTTGTAGGTTATTAGTAGGATTTTATATTCAATACTGTAGGACACAGGGAGCCAGTGAAGACGGAGCAGGATGGGTGTGATGTGCTCGCTGCTGCTGGTTCGAGTAAGGACTCTTGCAGCTGAGTTTTGAATAAGCTGGAGCTGTGATATAAGATTAGAAGGGGCACCTGCCAGTAAGGAATTACAATAATCGATGCGGGATGTGATAAAAGCATGGACAAGTTTCTCAGCATTAGAGAAGGAGAGGAAGGAGCGAACACGGGATATGTTACGGAGGTGAAAGTAAGAAAGTTTCTTAATGTGATTTATGTGGGTGGAATAAGTGAGGGAGGAATCAAAAATGACACCAAGATTTTTTACAGTAGAGGCAGGTCTGATGAGATCACTGCCAAGATGGACTGGGAAGGAGCTCATTTTATTAAGTTGCATTTTAGTCCCAATTTGCAGGAGTTCAGTTTTATTGCAATTTAATGCTTATCAATGATGCAGACCGCTGACGCCTTCTTGTTCTCCGTGCATTCAGTGAGTGTGAGTTTGACTGACATGTTTTTTTTCTTGCCTTTACTGCAGAGTTTCTGTCACTTTTTGAAACTGAAGGTCACCAACACAAACAGAGACAAAATCATTGACCATAAAAATATAATGCACACATTTAGAGCCTACTATAAATCCTTATATTCTACTGAGTGTAAAGACGACAAGACACAATCTAATGCATTTCTGGATCCATTACAGATAACACAAATAGATACTCTTAGTGCAGAGGAATTGGATAAACCTCTGGCACTATCAGAATTATTAGATGCTATAAAGTCAATTCAGAGTGGGAAAGCAGCAGGCCCTGATGGCTACCCTGCCGAATTTTATAAGAAGTTCTCCACTCAGCTAGCTCCCCTCCTATTAGCAACATTCACAGAAGCTAGAGACAATAAAATTCTATCTCAAACTTTTCGCCAAGCATTAATCATCCGTCTTTCCTAAACAAAATAAGGACATATTACAATGTGCATCATACAGACCAATTTCACTTCTGAATAAGGATGTTAAGATACTCTCCAAAGTCCTAGATAGAAGGATGGAGAAAGTGCTGCCTTTGGTAATATCACAAGACCAAACTGGATTTATTAAAGGCCGACACTTAAGTGTCCAATCTTCGACACCTGTTTCATGTAATATATTCACCCACAGTCAAACATCCTAGAGATATTATTATCCTTGGAGGCAGAAAAAACATTTGATATGATTGAATAGAACTACCTCTTCACTATATTAGAGATATTATTTGGGTTTGGCCCAAACATTTGTGCATGGATCAAAATACTGTATACCGATCCAGAAGCTTCCATTTGTATTATCAACATTAATTCAGACTACTTTAAACTAGAACGTGGTACCAGACAAGGATGCCCCTTGTCACCACTACTTTTTGCAATCACTATTGAGCCACTGGCAGTTCACTGTCGAAATGCTTATGAGATAAAGGGGATTATCAGAGAAGAACTTGAACAGAAAGTTTCTCTATATGCAGATGATATGGTACTGTATATATTAGACCCACAAAATACTTGCCTGCAGTCCTAACGGCACTAACAGAATTTCAAAACATTTCTGGTCTCAGAATTAATTTGATTAAAAGTGTGCTCTTTCCAGTGAATCCTCAAGCATACAATATTAGATTGGACACCTTCCCTTTTATCATTGCAGATCAGTTTAAATATCTAGGAGTAAACATCACAAGTAAACATAAAGCACTTTATCAACAAACTTTCACTGTCTGTATGGAAAAATTACGCAAGACTTGCATAGATGGTCAACCCTTCATCTCACTTTAGCTGGAAGAATTAATATTGTTAAAATGAATATCCTCCTTCAGTTTCTCATCTTATTTCAAAACATTCCAATATACATCAATAAATCATTTTTTAAGAAATTAGATTCAACCATAACCTCATTTATTTGGAATTCAAAACATCCACATATCCAAAGAGCGACCCTACAAAGGCCAAAGGCAGAAGGTGGCATGGCTCTACATAACTTTCAGTTTTATTACTGGGCAGCAGACATACAAGCTATAAAAACCTGAACACAAATAGATGAACATACACAGGCCTGGTCCGCAATAGAAATAAAATCCTGCAGTACTTCTTTACATTCCCTGCTTTGTGCTCCATTAAATGCAAGTTATCACCAATATACTAACAACCCAATTGTGCTTCACTCACTCAGAATATGAACCAATGTAGGAAGCATTTAAGATAGAGAAGCTTTTATCTGTGGCACCTCTGCACGAGAATCACCTTTTTCAACCCTCGCAAACATATGCAGTTTTTAATGTCCGGAAAACATTTGGGATTAAATCACTTAGAGATCTGTACATAGACAATGTCTTTGCATCCTATGAACAATTACATTCTAAATTTAACTTTCCAGCAACACATTTCTTTCACTATCTTCAAATTAGAAACTTTGTTAAACAGAACCTGCCCAATTTTCCTCACCTCCCACCTCCCTCTATGCTGGAAAAAATACTGCTCAGTTTCAAGGACTTAAGACAGCATTTCTGCAATATATAAAAATATTTTACAGTCCCTCCCTTTCAAAGATCCAAGAGGACCATGGGAAAAGGATCTCTCACTCAACATCTCAGAAAAAGAGTGGAAGGTAGCAATGCAGAGAATTCACTTGAGCTCCATATGTGCAAAGCATACAATTATTCAACTCAAAATTATATATCGAGCACATCTGTCTCATTTAAAATTGTCCAAAATGTTTCCAGGGCAAGATCCAAACTGCGAACGTTGCAATCGAGCTCCATCCTCACTGGGTTACATGTTTTGGGCCTGCGCCAAATTAACATCATTCTGGAGAAAAAATTTTAAATGCCTTTCAGACAGCCTTGGTGTCACAATCCCTCCTAACCCATTAACAGCTGTGTTTGGTGTTCTTCCAGATGGGCTTAAAGTGGAGAAGGACAAACAAACTGTGATCGCCTTTACTACACTATTGGCAGGTAGACTTATCTTGCTCAACTTGAAGAATCCTGACTCTCCTCTGTTAAGTCAGTGGGTAACTGATGTTTTATATTATTTGAATTTGGAAAAAATCAAATTCTCACTTAGAGGATCTGTGCAGAAATTTTTCAAAACCTGGTAGGATCTAATCAATAACATTTTAGAA
Organism: Erpetoichthys calabaricus; assembly: GCF_900747795.2. Lineage (NCBI taxonomy): Eukaryota > Metazoa > Chordata > Cladistia > Polypteriformes > Polypteridae > Erpetoichthys > Erpetoichthys calabaricus. Next base: position 25,115,813 of record NC_041400.2, on the reverse strand, counting down.
TAAGCTTTTAAAGCACTGAGGAAGCAGATTCTCCCCCCATTTCTTTTTCTTCTCCATTTATCTTTATTCACTTATTAATTCATCTATTTACTTATTTTTACTAGCTTTACGTTTTATTCTACTGCCCATGCTCTCTTTCTCAGGGGTGGTAGCTGATTTGTTTTCAATCCCATTTTTGTAAAATTGATCTATTTGTATTGAATGATTTCAATAAAATCAATAAAATTATAAAAAAAAAAACCCGAAGGTCAACTACTGTGTACATCACCAATGAGCATTGCAAACGCAGTCGTCAGTAACTGCAGCTACTGCACCACAGAAGGCGGGAACACAATAGTTTGATGCTGTAGGCAATTATGTAAATTAGCCACCTGCTTCCGGTGCCCGCCATAAAAGAGCTCAGCTACAGCAGGCTCTCACTTCACATCCACTGTTGGTCATCCACAGAAGACGTGGGTAGCTGTGCGTAATCAGGTTATCGAAAGATAACCCATAAGAGACGAGTTATACTTCATCTGATAACAGAGAACTGACGCGGTGATATATCACAATTTGGAAGCAAATCTAACAGTAACCAGCGTGATGTGGTAGCTACAAGCGAGAACAGCGGAAACCGGTAAGTCAATTTATCATTGAGTCATTAATGAGTTGTAATGGATCTTTAGGATTAAGTACTGCAAGTATTGTTCATTTTAACGGAATTCGGCGTTGTTTAAGGACAAATGGAAGTCAATATGAGATTCAGGGACACACACGTTTTTATTCTCGTTGACATTAAAAGTGACAGCGTTTTCAAATTACTGGAGTTCACCCTTTTTTCAGAAACGCATTATACTGTATTCGTAAACGTGAGGATCGTATTTGGCGTAGTATTTTCATTACAGACGTAGAGCGTATAGATAAATTTACACCTAAAAAGCACCAGCAGTAACTCGTACGTTTATATATGCAATACACATTAAAGTGAATTAATCCCATAGATGCATGAAGCAATCAACGAGTAGCATATAACTTAGAATTTACCATCCAGTTATTTATCATTTTTCTGTGATATACCTTACAACCATTTGGTCATTCTTAATGGCACACGATCAATTCCATTTCACGCGTGTATAATTCATAATCTAACCAAACTTTCTGCATTTGCGACTCCAGCACTGACAGGCTCGTCTTATTTTTCCCACCCGTGCAATACCCCGACTCTCCGCCACGCACATCTCGTTTCCTTTCCCTTTCGGTGTTTGCAGACGGACACTTTTTTTTTTACTGTATTTTCTGGTAGTGGAATGTGTGAAACTAATTCAGCGTATCTTATATCTGGGTACTTAATTCTCCGATTTGCAAAATAGGTTCCTCCATACAATGTGTCATTTTGAAGCGTTTGTCATTTTGACATTGTACAGAATTTTCTTTTCGTAAATTGACATTTTGCACGTGTTAGCCTATTTTATCTATTTATTACTTTAAAGTTTGCCATGTTTTCACCTCCTCTTTGCTCCTTTTGTATTTTAGTGAATGTACAGATAGTTTCTCGTAAGTTTTACTAAGTAAACATCCGTCATTTTTTTAGTGTCTTGCTCTTTTGGGTTGCCGCTGGTTATTAGCCTACTATCTTTTGTTGTATTTTCAGAATTTTTCATTACTGAGATTTGCGGTATTTTTTATAATTGTTTTGTATAATTAGAACACCTTCTGGAATAAATCTGATGAGGCAGAAGTTTCTTTACGTTCTCCTTTATACAACCGACTCCTGCATCTGTTAAACGCACACGCTCACGCGGACCGAGCTGGCCAAAGCCCCTTGAATTCTCGAGACCTCGTCCTCACCTGGCAATCTCGGCGTTGAACTCCCCAGGGGACCGCCAGACAAGCAGTTGTCGCACGGAGAACTGCACCAACGCCCACAGCAGGAGCAGGAAGACGGGCAGGGGCAACACTACCAAGATCTCCTTCACTATGCTGGCGAGTATCCTCTTTAGGCTACAGCTCCTGTTCCGTGGACTTTTTCGGTCTTCCAGGTTGTTGTCGTCGTCGCCTTCGGTGTCTTCGCCGCCATCCTGTAGTGGGCTGAGTTCCATGACACTGTCGGCTGCCACTCTTCGTGTTCTTCGGACTATCGAACTGTTTGCCATGGTCTTGGGAAAGGCCCGCATTCATTTAACATTGGGGTCGTGTGAATGGGAGTGGCGTGTGGCGCATTAGGAGTGTCCCTCTAATAAGGGGCGGTGTTAAGCGAGATACTGGCAAATGTCACAACACTAGCGTGTAAAAGTAACGAAGATGACATTTGCACAGCTCTGTAGTGTCCGGACGCTGAGGGTTTTGATCAGGGTGCATTGATTGATTAAACAATTTGTAAAGCATCTAAGATTACATCTTGCCTGAAGAAGGGGCCTGAGTTGCCTTGAAAGCTTTAATAATGTAATCTTTTTAGTTAGCCAATAAAAGGTGTCATTTTGCTTGGCTTTTCTCTAAAGCATCTAATACACATTTTGATTGCATATGAATTCTGTCCGGCCAGTGCTTATCAAGTTCAGAATCACTTTTATTCATCAGTACTTAATGTACAGGAATTTGACTTGGTAGATTTGGAGTTGCTTATAACATGTCACATACAAATTACATAAATAGCATAAGCTGAAAAAACGTTATACAAGGTTTGCAGCATAGTGCAATTATAAAAGAGATTCGCAAATGATATACAAGTGAATGTATAGTGTGTATGCGCAGGCACACACATACATTTACTGTTCATACACACCATCATTCAGTATATGATGGAACACATGAATACGCCAAGAAGACGAGCCAAGCTATTGTTTTGAGAGGGCTATGGCTCTGGGAAAGAAACTATTTAGGTGTCTGTTAGTTTGTTTTAATTGACCTGCAGCGTTTACCAGAGGGGATTTTTTGGAACAAGTGATGCCCTTTGTGAAATGAGTCTGTGGTGATCCTTTTGACGTGATTAGTGACACAAGATGTATATGGGTCTTCAACAGATGGAAGAGCACAACCATTTATTTTCTCAGCATTCCTCACAACATGCTGTAATTTATTTTTGGAATGTGCTGTTGCTGTATCAAACCAGACAACAATGGAGCATGTGATTACATTTTTAATTCTGGCTTTGTAAAACTAAACTAGGATTGGCTGGGAAATAAACTGCTCAAAAAAATTAAAGGAACACTTTGAAAACATATCAGATCTCAATGGGAAAAAATCATGCTGGATATCTATACTGGTATGGACTGGGTAATGTGTTAGGAATGAAAGGATGCCACATCGTTTGATGGAAAGGAATATGATCAATTTACAGGGGGCTGAGTTCAAAGACACCCCGAAAATCAAAGTGAAAAAATGATGCGGCAGGCTAGTCCATTTTGCTGAAATTTCATTGCAGCAACTCCAAATCGTCCTCAGTAGTTTGTATGGCCCCCTCATGCTTGTATGTAGGGCTGACAACGTCGGGGTATGCTCCTAATGAGACGATGGATGGTGGCCTCTCCTCCCAGATCTGGACCAGGGTATCACTGAGCTCCTGGACAGTCTGAGGTGGAACCCGGTGGTGTTGGATTGACCAAAACATAATGTCCCAGAGGTGTTCTATTGGATTTAGGTCAGGCGAGCATGGGGGCTAGTCAATGGTATCAATTCCTTCATCGTCCAGGAACTGCCTGCATACTCTCACCACATGAGGCCCGACATTGTTGTGCACCAGGAGGAACTCAGGACTACTGCACCAGCATAGGGTCTGACAATGGGTCTAAGGATTTCATCCCGATACCTAATGGCAGTCAGGGTGCCGTTGTCTAGCCTGTAGAGGTCTGTGCGTCCCTCCATGGATATGCCTCCCCAGACCATCACACTGACCCACCACCAAATCGGTCATGCTGAACGATGTTACTGGCAGCATAACGTTCTCCACGGCTTCTCCAGACCCTTTCAAATCTGTCACATGTGCTCAGGGTGAACCTGCTCTCATCTGTGAAAAGCACAGGGCACCAGTGGTGGACCTACCAATTATGGTATTCTATGGAAAATGCCAATCGAGATCCCCAGTGCTGAGCAGTGAGCACAGGGCCCACTACAGGACATCGGGACCTCAGGCCACCCTCATGAAGTCTGTTTCTGATTGTTTGGTCAGAAACATTCACGCCAGTGGTCTGCTGGAGGTCATTTTGTATAGCTCTGGCAGTGCTCATCCTGTTCCTCCTGCTGGTGGGTTAAGAACCTTCTGTGGCCCTCTCCAGCTCTCCTAGAGTAACTGCCTGTCTCCTGGAATCTCCACCATGCCCTTGAGACTGTGCTGGGAGACACCGCAAACCTTCTGGCAATGGCATGTATTGATGTGCCATCCTGGAGAAGTTGGACTACCTGTGCAACCTCTGTAGGGTCCAGGTATCGCCTCATGCTAGTAGTAGTGACACTGACCGTAGCCAAAGGCAAAACTAGTGAAAAAACAGTCAGAAAAGATGAAGAGGGAAAAATGTCCGTGGCCTCCCTCCACCTGTTAAACCATTGCTGTTTTGAGGGTCGTCTCATTGTTGCCCCTCTAGTGCACCTGTTGTTAATTTCATTAACACCAAAGCAGCTGAAACTGATTAACAACCCCCTCTGCTACTTAACTAACCAGATCAATATGCTAGACGTTTCATTGACTTGATGCTATACTCTGATTAAAAAGTGTTCCTTTTAATTATTTTTTACTGAAGGATCAATCAGTGGACCTACAGTCATTTGTATACAGGGAATAACGTAGGGGTAAAGTACACAACCTTGAGGGGCACCTGTGTCAATATGGACAGTCTGAGAGGTGGGAGTCCACAAGACCGACCATTTGTTTCTGGTTTATCAGAAAACAGTAAATCCATTTATAGATGGAAGGATTCAGTTCAGTCTGTAGATGTTTAGTTAACAACAGCTCAGGGGCAATGGTGTTAAAAGATGAACTGAAGTCTACAAACAGGCATAAGGTTCAATCCAGATGCTCCAGCACAAAGAGAAGGCCCATGTTAATGGCATCGTCCACTGTTCTGTTTGCTTGATATGCAAACTGAAGAGGGTCAAGATCAGTAGCAGTAACAGACTTCAGAGAAGTTAGAACAAACCATTGAAGTATTTTCATTAGAACTGATAGCAATAGGCCTGTAATCATTAAGACGACTTATTTTATTTTTGGGAAGAGGAACAATAACAGAAGATTTAAAGCAATCTGGTACGGTACACTGTGTAACAGAAGGGTTAAAGATGTCTGGAGAGAGGAGCAAGCTGCCTAGCACTGTGTTTGATTGTTGCAGGTGAGACAGAATCGGAACCGGCGGACTTTTTGCAGTTCTGTGCTGCAAACATCTTCCAGACATTGTATTCCTTAATAGAAAAGTTTTTTTGTGAAGAAGTGGCTGGTGTCAAAACCACTTCAGAATTGGAGGATTAGAGGGATTCTTGATACTTAGCACCTTTATTGTTCAATTTTGCAGAAAAACTTACATTTAATAGGGACGGATGAATCCAAATAAGCACTGGGCGATGTCTTTTTGTAATATGTAACAGACTGAAAGCTTCTCCATGCAGTGGACCTATTGTTCCAGTTTATTTTTGTGTATCGATTGTAGCATATCTGATTGCATTGTTTAGATGATTGCTGGCCTGTTTGTTGGCATCCTTATCACCAGTTTTGTGGACTTTTTATTTTAACTGACATAGACTCCTTAGTTCTTTGATGAACAATGAATTTCTGTTGTTGTAAAAATTATAGATTTGATAGGAATGCAGACTTCTTCACAGAAGCTGATGTATGATGTAACAGTGTCAGTCAGCTTATGAATGGTTTCACGAGCATTATTTAAAACATCCTAATCAGTCCAATCCAAACAATCTTGTAGTATTTCAACTGACTCCTCAGTCCATGAATGTATAGATTTTCTTACTGATTTTGGTAATTTTAGCCTTTGTATAAGTGGGTAGCAACCGTAGCATAACATGGTCAAAAATACCCGGCAGCACACCCAGTAAAGCCCGCTATGTGTCCTTTATTGTGCAGTAGCAGCAATCCAAAGTCTTCCCGTCCTTTGAGGGACATTTAACAAGCCGTTTGTATCTGAGAAACTCAATGGCTAGGTTTGTGTTATTAAAGTCACCCATCACTATAATCGTGGAGTTTGCATGACTGTTCTTCAGACTAGTGATGTAATCGGCCACATAAACATTCACCTCAGATGGAACATCAACTCCAAGAAGGACTATTGAAGAAAATTCTCTAGATGAGTAGAATGAGCTAACAGTTAACAGCAAATAGTTGCAAATTGCCAGAGCAGTGCTTAGATAATATGGGAACGTCACTGCACCAATTTTAATTAATACAGAGGCACACACCACCACCTTTTAACTTGTTACAACTCTCTATCTGTTCTATAAAGCAGAAACCCTGGTAGTTCTAATGCAGAGTCGGAAAGTGATGCCTTAAGCCATGTCACAAAGCAATACGCTGAAGAGAGAAAATAATCCTTACTTGTTGTGAGAAGAAGATTAAATTTGTCTGTTTTGTTCCTCAGTGATCTGATGTTAGGTAAAACTAGACTTTGCACACACCCACATCTTCAGCATAGCAAGGGTGAACAATGATGTTCAACAGGCATTGTAAAGGATTTTATCATCACATTTCGGATAACAGATTTGTCTGATTGAGCTCGGGTACACTGATCAAATTCTCTGGCAATACTGGCACATTCAACTATCCATTATGCCTTTAAGTATATATCTGGACACGTCTGACAGTCTTACTGCCACCTTCAAGCATGGTCTTGACAGTGCTCTATGATCCAAGCCAGAAGATCTTTTATGGGGGGCGGGGGGGGGGGGGGTTGTTTTGTTTATTATATTTATTCACCTTAATTAAAGATACAATGTCTCTGTGTTCCTAATGTCACAAAACATTTTTAGTTTAAAAAAAAAAAAAAGTATTGCATTTGTCATTCCAATACATGGCACATCACAAACATTAATACTGCTTTTATGAATCCCATACTCAATGGCATATATCAGAAACATATGCATTGTATGATGCACTGCAAATGCTAACACTGAGGTCTACATCAGTACTTAAATTTAAACCCGTCTTAGATGGCTAGCACAGCTAGTGCATTTGTGTGTGTGTGTATACCCCTTGAGGACAAATAAAGCATATCTATCTCTCTGCTGAGTCTAACGTTGAAGTGAATATGGATCTATGCAAAGTAATCTAAATTAATTACAAATATAAAGCACAAAATAATTGTGTGTTAAGTATTCACCCCCTTTTAATATGACACACCAAAGTCGTCACTGGTGCAGTCAGTTGTTCTTCAAAGCCACAGAATTAGTCCAATGCAGATCACCTGTTTGGAGGTGTCATAGTTGTCAAATTAAATCCACCATGATTCAATAATGTAAAAAAGTAAAATGTAAAAATTTCCAAGGTGTATATACCTTTTTATAGGCATTGTATTCTAATAAAATATTTAACCCAGCCACGGGGGATGAACAAACCAGTGTGTTTCTTCACGCCAGTCCCAAGCCCGGATAAATGCAGAGGGTTACATCAGGAAGGGAATTCAGTGTAAAATTTTGCCAGATCAATATTTGGACAATACAGAGTGTCCTGAGGCAGGGGGTGAAGAGGAAGGTAAATACATGTAGTTTGGAAACGATGGTAGGAACTTTGAATTTTGGCAGTATGACTGTTAAAGGGGAGAAAGTTAGCTGATATGATGGGGAGAAGGAAGGCTAATATCTTGTGTTTGCAAGAGACCAGATGTAAGGAGAGTAAGGCCATGTGTATCAGAGGTGGGTTCAAATTGTTCTACTATGGTGTGGATGTGTGGACAAGTGGGGAAGGTATTTCACAGAAGGAGCAGTATTTTTAAGAGTGTTTTGGAGGTGAAAAGAGTGTCAGGCAGAGTGAGGATTATGAAGGTGGAAACTGAAGGTGTGATTATGAATGTTGTCCGTGCATATGCCCTGCAAGTTGGATGTGCAATGGATGACAGAGATTATTTCAGGAGTGAGCTGAAAGAAGTGGTGGAGAGTATACCCAAGGAGGACAGAGTGGTGATTAGAGCGGATTTCAATGGACAATGTTCATGAAGGGAACAGAGTAGATGAGAAGGTGATGGGTAGGTATGGTGTCAAGGAGAGGGGATTGCAGAAGGTCAGATGGTAGTGAATTTTGAGAAAAGGATGGACATGGCTGTGGTGAATACGTAATTTAATAATAGGGTGAAACACAGGATGATGTACAAGAGTGGAGGAAGATGCACACAGACAGATTATATCCTATGCAGGTGGGTCAATCTGAAGGAGATTGAAGACTGCAAAGTGGTGGCAGGGGAAAATTAAGTTAGACAGCATAGGATAGTGGTGTGTAGGATGACATTGGAGATCAAGAAGCCAAGTAAAGTGAGGGCAGAGCCAAGGATTCAGCTATGAAGAGGATGAAGAATTGAAAAGCTGTTGGTCCAGATGACAAACCTGTGGAAGCATGGAAGTGTTTAGGAGAGATGGCAGTGGAGTTTTTAAGCAAATTTGTTTAATCTTGGGAAGTGAGAGGATGTCTGAGGAGTGGGGAAGAAGTGTACTGGTACCGATATTTTAAGAATAAAGGGAGATGTGCAGAACTGTAGTAACTACAGAGGGATAAAATTGATCAGTCACAGCATGAAGTAATGGGAAGGAGTAGTGGAGGCTAAGTTAAGAAGTGAGGTAATGATTAGTGATCAGCAGTATGGTTTCATGCCAGGAAAGAGCACCACAGATGCAATGTTTGCTCTGAGGATGTTGATGGAAAAGTATAGAGAAAACCAAAAGGAGTTGCATTGTGTCTTTGTGGACTTGGAGAAAGCATATGACAGGGTGCCTCGAGAGGAGCTGTGGTATTGTATGAGGAAGTTGGAAGTGGCAGAGAAATATGTAGCGGTGCAGGATATGTATGAGGGAAGTGAGACAGTGGTGAGATCTGTCATAGGAGTGACAGATGCATTCAAGGTAGAGGTGAGGTTACATCAGGGATCAGCTCTGAGCCTTTTCTTATTTGCAATGGTGGACAGATTGACAAACAAGATTAGACAGGAGTCCCTGTGGACTATCTTTGCTAATGATATTGTGATCTGTAGCGAGAGTAGGGAGCAGGTTGAGGAGACCCTGGAGAAGTGGAGATATGCTCTAGAGAGGAGAGGAATGAAGATCAGTAGGAACAAGACAGAATACATGTGTGTGTATATGTGTGTGAGTGTGACTAAGAGGGAGGTCAGAGAAATGGTTAGGATGCAGGAAGTAGAGTTAGCAAAGGTGGGTGAGTTCAAATACTTGGGATGAACAATACAGAGTAACAGGGGGATATGAGGGGGGAAGAGAGGTGAAGAAGAGTGTGCAGGCAGGGTGGAGTGGGTGGAGAAAAATGTCAGGAATGATTTGTGACAGACGGATACAAGCAAGAGTGAAAGGGAAGGTTTACAAGATGGTAGTGAGACCAGCCATGTTATATTGGTTGGAGATGGTGGCACTGACCTAAAAACAAGAGACAGACTTGGAGGTGACAGAGTTAAAGATGTTAAGATTTGCTTTGGGTGTGACGAGGATAGACAGGATTAGGAATGAGTAAATTTGAGGGTCAGCTCAGGTTGGGAGACAAAGCCAGAAAGGTGAGACTGCATTGGTTTGGACATGTGCAGAGGAGAGATGATGGGTACATTGGGAGAAGGATGTTAAGGATAGAGCTGCCAGGCAAGAGGAAAAGAGAAAGGCCTAAGAGAAGGTTTATGGACATTAGTCTTGGCAACAGTAGATCCAGCTCAGCGCCAGTCACACAAGGAGTCCCTCAGGGCTCTGTCCTCGGTCCTCTGCTTTTCTGTATTTATATACTTCCCCTTGGCCATATTATCCGTAGTTATGGATTGGGTTATCATTTTTATGCAGATGATACTCAGCTCTACTTCAATGTTAAAAGTGGAACTTCATCAGAGCTTTCTCAGCTCACAACCTGCCTTAGTGAAATTAAAACCTGGATGGAGCAGAACTCTTTAAAATTAAATTGCAATAAAACTGAACTCCTGCAAATTGGGACTAAAATGCAACTTAATAAAATGAGCTCCTTCCCAGTCCATCTTGGCAGTGATCTCATCAGACCTGCCTCTACTGTAAAAAATCTTGGTGTCATTTTTGACTCCTCCCTCACTTATTCCGCCCACATAAATCACATTAAGAAACTTTCTTACTTTCACCTCCGTAACATATCCCGTGTTCGCTCCTTCCTCTCCTTCTCTAATGCTGAGAAACTTGTCCATGCTTTTATCACATCCCGCATCGATTATTGTAATTCCCTACTGGCAGGTGCCCCTTCTAATCTTATATCACAGCTCCAGCTTATTCAAAACTCAGCTGCAAGAGTCCTTACTCGAGCCAGCAGCAGCGAGCACATCACACCCATCCTGCTCCGCCTTCACTGGCTCCCTGTGTCCTACAGAATCGAATATAAAATCCTACTAATAACCTACAAAGCTTTAAATAACCTCGCGCCAAACTACATCAGTGACCTTCTCCATCACTATGTGCCTGCCCGCCCACTAAGGTCCTCTGATTCTGGTAATCTTGTTGTGCCCGTCACTAATCTACACTCCATGGGTGACAGGGCCTTCAGCTGTATAGCGCCCAGACTCTGGAATGACCTACCAAAATTAATCAGGTCAGCTGACTCCATGCATTCTTTTAAAAAACAACTCAAAACTCATCTGTTCAGGAAGGCTTTTCGCTCTACTTGACTTTATTACCTTTCTCTCAGTTTACTTCTCTGTCAAGATGCTCATGTAACCTGTATGTGTGTGCGAGACCATCAATTATGTTGTCTGTTTTTTTTTTTTTTTTTTTTTTTTTTTTTCAGAATTTACTGTCTTAATCTTCGTTTATTTATCTGGTTTGTACAATGCTATATACTGTATATTCTGCCGTTCTTTATTTATTCTGTAAGTGCCTTGAGCATGGGAAAGGCGCTATATAAATAAAATGTATTATTATTATTATTATTATTATTATTATTATGAAGGTGGTGGGTATAACGGAGCAAGATACAGAGGAGAGGAAGATAGGGGAAAAGACGATCCGCTGTGGCGACCCCTAACTGGACCAGCCTAAAGGAGTAGTATGCACATAAAATATTATTTTTTCTAGAATTGAGTGTTCAGAAACATGCTGATATCAAGAGTTCTGTTGAAATGATAACTTTCATGTATTGTGAGTTTGCTCAACACTTCTTACATTTCTGACTTACATTGACCGATAGGTTTGATGAACAAACTCCTAGTAATTCATCCTTAAAAAAGCAGGCACATGAAAGTCTAGAACTTGTCTCAAATTCAATTCCTGTATGGCCATAGAAGCTACAGGTTTTCATTAATTAGATGGAATATTTTAGCTCACTCTGTAGTATAAACAATCTTTACATAGGTTCTGTATAAAAGTACAGTACAATATTGGAGGAGCTGGAGACTCTGCAGGCAGGACTGGGTGAAAGACCAGAACCAAGCATGAAAAAGATGCCAGTTCATCTCACAACATGTTAATGCTGTCGGTCATATTGTGGCAACCTACAGCCACCAATGTGATGTGCAGGTTTTTGGAATGCAGGAGGAAATGAGAGAAAACCCACAAAGATGTCAGGAACACGCATGCACAGCACCACACAATGATTAGGATGGTGTCTTAACCTTGGTGTCTGCAGCTATGAAACAGAAGTGCTAACCTTTGCATCACTATGTCACCCATGTGCAGTCTCCCAGTAAGATGGGCTTCACTTCTGTCATCATATGAAGTAAATGCTTACAACTAAGCAGCTCCTCTTTCAATTTACTGTATTTTGGAGTTGTTAACAGAACTGGTTTTGTAGAATATAAAAGAACATCTCCATACCTGCTTCATTCAAATCGGGACCACAGGGTGTCAGGATCTGTCCCTGCAGCACTGGCCACAACACAGGGATCAATCCCAGATGGTGCATATACACAAATGTGTACTTACATGGGGCCAATTTAGAAACACCAATTTATGTAACCAACACATTTTGGGAGAAAAACCTCACTTGGACATGAGGAAAAATATGCATACAGAAAACTGGGCACAAGATTCAAGCTCAAGACATTGGATTAATGAGGCAGTGGCACTAATCGCTTCATAAAGAAACAAGAAAGTTAAAGACGGAGACACAATATTCTAGTTGGGTCCATAAAACTTTATTTTCTCCGAAACCTAAAATGCCCACTGGTAGGAATTTCTTGAGAGGAAATTTAATACAAACAACCCATTTAATATAATCAAATACTGTATAATGTTTCTTTAACAACAAGAATTAAACCTGTAGAGGAACCATTTTTTGTCTCTTTAAATGGATCACATTTCATATATGGAATCTCTGCACCTGATGTCTCTCATCACTCCACTTGCTATGATTTTACATCCTTTGCAGAGGCACAGGAGATTCCATATTAATGTGAGTCCTTCATGTCCTCCATGTTTTTGCTGGAGTGAATGATTATAAATAAGCCATGAGGACAGATACCCCACTTTGTGCAACAGGACAGGAAGTTAAAGCTAGGAGAGTTACTGACACACTCAACTGGACAAGCTCATTTTAAAATATAAATAAGGTGAGCAAGGCTGATTGATCTTGTTCACATTTATAAAAGGAAAATATAATAATCTTTATAAAAAAAATCAGAAATTCAAAGCAAAAACCACATTCCCAAAATTTTCCAGCAATGGAAAAAAAAACAAAGAATAACAGACCGAGGCATCCTTAAAAAATCATAATGTACCAGTCACTCTGACACTAGCCAGCATAATATCCTCAGTTGACTTAAGTTAATGGTGCAGATTTCAAATATCCTATCATTTTGATTTTATACTTCATTGACAAGCATTTGTGATAATGCAGTCCGGATAGGATCTCAAGGTCAGAAGTAGCCAAAAATTGTGTATGTGCATCAACCTCCTCACTTGAAGTGTTCACTTTGTATTCCAAGTTAACCTCTCAGTGAACAGAAAGAGTTCTTGGACTTGGAGATATTGAAAACCAATATGGATAATTATAGTCTTGTCCATCTGTAAAAATGTAGGAAACAATGTTGAAGCAAAATGGCAGAAGACTACAATACTTAAAACTGTTGTTAGTGGAAAGGGATGCCCAGAGTCTTTTACTTGATCAAGTAGTCTGCGTTAAATAAATTAATTCAGTAAAGTATTTATTGCCTCTTTCATTCAAGCAGCATTTGCAGTGTTCTTCCTTTCCTGAGAGATGGTCTTAATACTCGAAGAGGTGATATGTGCTGACCCAGTGGGAAGGGAATGACCAATCTGGAAAGCGGAGCAACAAACCTTCCAGCATCTCAGTGTTCTGTTCTCCTCCATGAAAGTAGTGTGATGCCACACCAACGGAGATTATGCTTTCCACAGAGTCAGTATGAGGGGCCTGGCAGTAAGATAACAACACAAATTAA